>NC_016090.4:38197803-38270896 GCF_000004515.6 Glycine max
AAATTTTTTTAAAACTTGGAGGGTTAAAAAAAATTAAAACATACCCTTTTTTAAAATTTTTCCAGGGTTTTTTCCCGGAAATTTAAAAATTTTTTGGGAAAACGGCCCCTTTGAATCTTGGGGGCCACGGGCCCCCGCATTTCCGGGCCCACCCCAAGTTTTCCTTGCCCCCTAACTTTTCCCAAAAACGCCTCAAAAAACTTTGGTTTTAATTCCCCCCCTTTTCCCCGGAAAGGGGAAAAAAAAAAAAAATATTTATCCCCAATTTGGCCCCTTTTTTTTGGACCCGCAAAGGAAAAAAAAAGTTCCATTCCCTGGCCTTAGCAAAACAAAAAAAATTTTTGAAATTTCCATTTTCTTTTTTTATAAAAAACCCCCCCCCCCCCCCCCCCAACTGTTGAAGGGTGTGTCTGGTTTGACGTTTGGGTATCCAAACTGAAGTTCACTCGTCATGGAAAGTTGCACTTGCACGTGCTTGTTTCCGGTTGAGTTTGTGAGGTTTACCCCAAAGCTACTCCTCTCTTGCTTTTCCGTTGAATGTAAAAATGCTCCAAACATAAATCAAATTACATTAAACCTACTTTTAAGTTTTAAGAGCATCTTTAAGGGGGGGTTCTTGAGCTAGGTTCTTGAGCTCAAGAACCCCTATCCACCAAATCTACTACTATTCTTGCTCAAGAGTTCTTCATGCTGGAGGTTGGATTTCAGGGGAAGAACTCCCAAGAACTCCACTTTTTTCAAAAAATATTGTTTTTTAATGCCATTTGAGAGAAGAGAGAGGTTCTGTTTTTTTTTTTTTTTCTGTGCAAGTCCAAGAACCCAAATTGGGTTCTACCACTTCGTACCCCATTGTCTAGAGGCTCTTTGCTATGCGAAGGTATGGGGGAGGGATGTTGTACGCAGCCTTACCCTTGCATATGCAAAGAGGCTGTTTCCGGATTCGAACCCATGACCAACAAGTCACCAAGGCACAACTTTACCGCTGCACCAGGGCTCGCCCTCCAAATTGGGTTCTACCACTAGAGCAAAAAAAATGGCAAAAGTTCTTGCATCCTCTATGGGATCATGTAACCCACATAAAGTGGTCCAAGAACCCAAAATAATTTCTTCCACTAAAGATGCTCCAACGAAACTTAAGTTCAAGACTTCAGTTCAACCAAACTCCACTTTTTGCAACTGTAATCTAAACACACACTAAGTGCATTTTATCATTCCTAAACTTGTACTAGAGTTTAAACCACCAATTCCTGTTGCAAGATGTTAAGCTACTGAAAACAAAAACAACACCCATTCCTCAATCTTGCTTCATTGCCTCTATTTTGCACATAGTGATTGGCATATAGTTAATTTTTAAGTGAGAAAGCAAAGACAAAGAAAGACTACTCACTGTAACCCATGATTCGATTTCCAGGGCCTTCGGCAACGTGGAAATAGTCAGGCCATCTTGCAAGATAGGTCATGTAGAAGGACATGTTGAACTAAACCAATGAAGCAATTAAGCGAATACACAGTCAGATTCAGTATCAAATGGAAAAAGGACAAAAAAACGCTTACTGTTTCGGTGAGATGGTCGAGATTGACGGCGGCAAAGCGAAGAAGATCGTTGCAGCAAAACCTGCGAATCGTCGTCATCTTCACAAACCCTCGCTCGCGGATCAGGTGTCAGGTGTGTTCCACGTTTACTGGGTTGGATAAGTGGGGACATAAAATAAAGTTAATTTAGAATAGACTTAATTATACGATTAGAGTCCTAATTATATTTTAAGATTTATTTTCATCTTTCAATTATTAAAAGATTCAATTTGTTTCCTAAATCATTAAAATATTTAATTTGATTTCTTAACCCATTAATTATTTAACAGAAATTGATGCTTTTTACATCTATTATTAATTTAATTAACATAAAATGTTGTATTTTTAAATCAATGGCTAGATCTAAGTAAATCTTACTTTTAGGGGTAGGTAAACGGTTCAGGTTCATGCTGGTCTGCGGGTAACGAACTAATTTTTTTAAATAGTTTATGATTATGCAATATTTTTTGACTCATCCCGCTTAACTCGAAGACTGTGCAGGTTTGGTCCATGGGGTCTGCGGGTTGTCCGTAAGCCCACTTAATCCATGATTTAAGAATTCCACCAATTACAACACCTTGAGAATTCCACTTAATCTAGATATTTTATTGTTGCTTGTGATATTTTAAGCATCCAAATTAGAATTGTGGCTTCCGAATCAACATTTAGTATTGACTCACGGGTGCTTAACAAAATATCGAACTAGGCTTGATGAGCAAGGTAAATGATGTGTAATAATTGTTATCTTTTAATCACTTAACTTGAGTTGATTCTAATATTTATTATTGTTTTGAGTTTTAGGAAAAGAAGATAAAGATGTGAAGATGGAGAAGGTTCATGCTTCAAATATGAAATCATTTGTTGGAAATGTTTAAGTTTCATATTTTAGATTTATTGTTTGGATTTTCTTTTGTTAAGACATTATTTATTTTATTGATGTAATTAACTAATTATGAGATTTTATTTATATTTGTGTTGAACTTAATTTAATTGTGTTGCATTTTTGTTGAAATTGAAATTCTTTTAAAACTAGGCCCGTAGACCGGCCCATTTGACTCATGGGGTTCGCAGGGCGGGAGCGAACCAATTTATTAGGTCTGTGTAAGAATGCGGGGCGGACTGGCCCGTTCTGTTGTCAATGCTGCGAAATTATATGGACGGACCGACCCGTTTACCCACCCCTACTTACTTTGAGTAAATCTTGAAAGTTTGAGAAAGTCATTTTACATTACTTGTCAAGCAATGATTTAAAAATAAACATTTTACATGTTGACAAACTATGTAAAACATACCTATTTTTATCAAATAATTAACTTATCAGACCAAAATTACTTAATTATTTTATAAATAATCAATAGATTAAATTAAACATTTTAATAATTAAAGAACTAAATCAAATCTTAAAATATAATTAAGAGATTAATTTTATAATTAAGTCTTTATAATATTATATTTAGTATTTAATTATTTTGGTTTAATATTAATAAAAAAAAAAGTTTGGTTCAAGACCAAAATCTAGCCTAATTTAATTTGGATGGCATTATTATTTTTTTGCATTTTGTAAAGTTTCAAAAAAAATTGTGAAAATTGATTAACGTAGATCTAAACTCATTTTATCATCAAAATATGTTAAACAAATTAAAAAAACATTAAAATATCAAATTATATTTTAAGTACCAATTCAAATTTAATATAAAGTCGACAATATAGTCTTACCTTATTTTAGATAAATATAGAATTTTATTCTCTAAATTTAATTTAAGTTCCAATTTGATTCATTAACATTTTTTATTTAATATAATTCTTCCTAGATTTTATTTTATTAGCAATATTTTTATTTAACTTTTTCTTTATTTAACTAGAAGATTTAGGTTCCATTTCATGTAAAGTTTTTTTTAAGATTAAACTGTGATTTTGATTCAAAGAAACCTATGTTAAGAAAAATATTATTGGATAACAATTCAAATTTCAAAAAGAAAAATGGAGTTGGTGAAAATTCAAAGGATGTATTTTAAAGAATTTGTATGTTTCAAATCTTTATGATTTTGTCTATATTTAAATATTTTATTAATTTATTTTGATTTATTTTGGAGATTTGCTTCTTTTTTATGAAGGATTGGGATATAATAATATTTAAATTTTGTATTGTTATTTAGCTCTATATATAAAGCCAAAAAAATAAAAATTCTACAATGTGTTTCATCTAAGATCCCCTTGGATGTATGGATAATTGTTGTTGTGTGTAGATGATTTTTTCCAATAAATGACATCAGAGATGTGATAAGAAACACACAAAAGTTTGAAATCTTGTTATTTGATGGGAAAATAAATTTTATAATTTGATAGTCTACCATTCAAGACCTTTTAATGCAACAAAGTCTTGATCTGGCCTTAGAAGATGAAAAGTTGGTTGTTATAGGTGAAAGAGAATGAGCTCAAATTTAGAGGAAGCTTGTGAGCATGATTTGATTAGTTATGGTTCCCAAGATTAAATGCAATGTGTTAAAGGAGACAACACTCAAAGCCTTGTGGGAGAAGTTTGAGAGCATTTATGCATCCAAGTCGTTGACCAATCGCTTATGCTTGAAAATAAAGTTGTATCAACTCAAATTAGAGATGAGAGGAAATCTCCACAACCATATAGACCATTTTAATAAACCAATATACCAATTGTTGAATGTATATGAATAAAATATTTGATAAGGAGAAAGTAATGTTACTGCTTTACTATTAAGGTCCTACAAACCTTTGATTCAAACAATGCTTGCAGAGAGGATAACATTGAAGTTGGATGAAGTGACCATGACTTTAAGAAAAAATGAGAGATGAAAATACTGACAAGGGAAGTCATGTACTAGTTGTGCAACAGTCTAAGTGAGTGAGGAATCATTCATGGAGACAACAAGATGGACAAAAAGGAATATCAAAATCACAATGGCATGCAAAATGAGATAAGAGTAACGCAAAGTGTTATTATTGCAGAGAGAAAGTCATGCAATTAGTGTGTCTTGAAAAGTGGGAGGACTTTAAAAAATTGAGAGTTATGAAGACAAATGATGACAAGTTTAAGGCTAATGTGGTCCAAAACTTTGAAGATGAAGACATGTATTTAGCAAGTGCTGAGGAAGTTGCTAAATCAAAATGAGTAATGGATTATGCTATTTTCAAGCACATTTGTAGAGTTTAAGTGATGTTTAACACTTTGAAAACTAATGGGGAGTTCGATTATTTCAACTTAAAAAATGGTGAGAAAACAAAGATAGAAGGCATTTGGATTGTGAGAACTGAGAATGAAATTCCACAACAACATCATCCAAACTTTTCAAAATGTGAGATTCGTACATTTTGTTACTACTAATGTAATTTCATCGATAGAGATGATATCACAAATGTATATGTATGTTGGTTTAAATTGGGGGTACACTTGGTGTTGTAAGAGCAAAAATATTGGAGAAATCTTTGATACTTGGAAGGACAAACTTTTAGAAGATAAAATTTCCTAATGAGGTGGTCATTTATAAATTTTAATTGAGGAAAAAATGGAGTACAATTCAAATTTCAAAATAGATGGAGCTGGTGAAAATTGAAGGAATTTTTTTAAAGAATTTGTTATGTTTCAAATCTTTAGGATTTTATATAAATTTAAATATTTTATTAATTTGTTTTAGCTTATTTTAGAAACTTGTTTTTTTTTTTAAGATTAAGATATGATAATATTTAATTTTTTTTATTGTTATTTAGCTTTATATATAGAGTCAAGAAATAAAAATTCTACAGTGCATGTAAGATCCCTTAAATATGTGGATAATTTTGTTGTGTGTAGGGGAGTTATTCTAACACATGACATGTGGTTGAGGCAAGAAACTTCTCAAACTATTCAATCGGAGCAAAATACTCAAGGTCAAAGAAGAAAGTGCTATAAGTGGAATGTACATGTCCAACGTCTATTGCTTAATAGATGTTTCACGTATGCATCTACATGCTTTAGCCTTTCAAAAAAAAAAATTCAACACATAACTTCAATACGAATAATTTTGTCCATTTAGTAGTACACTAATATTGAATAAAATCATCCCTTCCACGGGCCATTGCTAATAATCACAAATAAAGATCAATAAAAGCTTGATTTGTGAAAACCCATAAGTACAAAGCTTCAAAAAGGGTCGACAGGGTACAAATCGATCGTCAAACTATATGTTGGACGACAAATGAGCCAAAACAACCAAACCAACAATGATTACAAATAAGAAACAATATATAAAAAATAGTTACTTGAACCATATTTTCTCTTGCTCTAGATCTTCAAACGATGATCCAATCATTGAAACTCAATAATAATCTTTTTTGAACATGTGTTAACTTATTAACAAGTGTACTAATTTTATCACAAGTAGTAAAAATTAAAATGGAAGTTCAAGTGTCGAATCCATGGGGACCTTTGGGTGTACTTAAGTGAAGCAAACTCAATTATTAAGCAATGAGAAGAAGTAAAAGAAGAAAAGATAAAGAATTGGAAATGTGAAATTTGGAGTAAGACAAAGAAAAAAATAACAAAAAAAAAAGAATAATTTAATGCAAAAAGATGAAGTTAGAATGTAATAATGTTGGGGCATAATATGACAAAACTACTTATAATGTAATGTAGTAGATTTTCTCTAATTAATGAAATTTTTGTTTTCACCCGCATCTACTGAATTACCCTACCTTTGGTTTCCCGCACGAAGGACCTAGTTTATTTATCATTTTCCTCCAAATTTTTTTGTAGAGATAAAATAACAAATCACATTAAGATAAGAGATGCAAGAAATCTTGTGCAAAATAAATGTTAATCTATTTCTAACAATGAATTTATTCAAATACCCTTTCCAAATTCTTTAGAAAATAACCATTTTTCAATGCATTACCCTCTAAACATTATATGGGTGATCAGATCATAATAACAGAAAAATATAGATAAGAATAATAGAAACATAATTACATTAAATAGATAATAGGAAAGAATTACATTAAAAGAGTTTGGCCTCCAGACTCCCAACAAAAAGGAATTTAGCCTCTCATAGCCATGAGAAACTTTATATTTCAGGGGCTAACAGAAGAAGGGGATGAATGACTAATAACAAAAAAGAGAGGAATGATTAAAGAAAGAGGGTTTCCTTAAGGAATAAGCTCAAACTTTAGTAGCTCTGAGACTCGGTGTGTATTCCTACTCTTTTATAGGCCCAAGACAACTTACTTTTCACGCTAACCTCACGCTAAGCGCGGACTTTCGTGCTTAAGCGCGCATTTAGGTTTTCTTGTGGGCCTTCTCGTGCTAAGCCTGGGTTATGCGCTAAGTCCGAACTTGCTTGCTAAGCGAGAGTGCGTGCCGAGCGAGCTAACCAATCCTTCTTCAATCCTTTTTCTTCTAGATTTTTCATCAATTTCTTCTAAAGTACTTGAAATCTTCTTTTGACTTCTGCTAATAAAAAATTACAAAAATATAATTTTTCTGTTATTTCATTAAAATCAATAATAAAGTGATAAATTTATTATTATTATTAGTCAAAATTAACTATCAAATTAGCTCAAATTTTACCGTTATCGACATGATCATCAAATTTGAGCACAATCTAACAATGAATAATATGTAATTACAAATGAAAAATTTGTTATCTGGTGATGAAGTGCGAATTGCGTCAACTTCATTATATATATAAAATAATTTTAACACATAAATTTAAATTATATTATTACTTAAAATATTAAATAATTATTATTCACATATTAAAAAAACATAATTGAGAAGTAATTATAATTTTAAAAAACTTATAAAATTTGTTTATAATTTTTGAAAAAGTAATCCCATAAATAAAATATAATTTGTTTTAATTTAGTTAAAACTATATATATATATATATATATATATATATATATATATATATATATATATATATATATATATATATATATATATATTATTTTCATAATTTATAAAAAATGTTAATTTTTAGAAAATTATGTATAATCTTATTGTCATTAGGCTTGTTACCGTTTTTTTAATTCTGAGTTTGGCTTGTTATCAGCCAGAAAAAACAATCAAAGCCCGTTTGAACATGCGTGCCTGTATTGTTTATTACAATATTGATCATAGGATACCCCATTTGGGCAGCATTGAATTTTTAGGAGATGGACGCTAATTTGTATGATTTGATTGTCTGTAACGCTTATCAATAATAATTGGTTATTACATTTCATCTTGTATATAAGTTTTGTAAAATTAATTCATGTACCTTGGTTTACAACTTTTAAAAGTTAAGAAATCAATTTAAAATTAAAAAATAAATTAAGAAATCATTTATATATTTTAACCTAAAAAAAAAGAAAAGTTTATGAGATATTGACATGTATCAAGCCAAAATAAAATTAATAATAAAATATAAATTTTACATTATTTACACAATGACCCCGATCATACACGATTTGGGTCAATGTATAAATACAAAATTTTACACGTTTGCAAGCCAAAACAAAATTAATAATAGAACATAAATTTTACTTTATTTACACAATGATGGCGATTTCATTTTTAAATTTTTTATCTCCAAAAACGGGGTCGTTCTATTGAATTTTGTTCTTCCTTACACCCTAAATCCCTAATCTCCTTCAGCGGTGTTTATAGTTTAACCCAAAAAATCACCGAATTCTGATCGGATCACCGCAGTGCCCCACTCTCCACCACCGCGCCATCGCAAACCCTAGATGGACCTACTGAAGCAAGAGCTTCTCAAGAAGCGCCAATCCCTGGCGCAAGACACCGGCGGCAAGAAATTCTTCAAGCGCTCCGAGATCCAGCAGAAGGAAATCCAGAAACTCCGGGAGCAAGAGAAGCGCGAATTGGAAGCCAAGTCACAGAAGCGCCTCGCAACGTCCTCCGACAACGCTGCCACCGCTCCGTCCTCCTCATCCACCGCCTCCGCCTCGGCCTCTTCCACAATCGCATCCTCCTCCGCCGCCTCCCTCACCAACGAGCAAAACATCGACAACCTCGTCCTCCCAAAGCCCGAAGTCATCCGCCGCCTCCGCTTCCTCAAGCAGCCGGTCACGCTCTTCGGCGAAGACGACGACGCCAGGCTGGACCGCCTGAAGTATGTCCTCAAGGCCGGCGTCTTCGAGGTTGACAGCGACATGACGGAGGGGCAGACCAACGATTTCCTGCGCGACATCGCGGAGCTCAGGAAGCGCCAGAAGACCGGGATTCTCGGCGAGAGGAAGCGCCAGAAGGCCGACGACGGCGCCGCTGAGGACCGCGAGGGCGGCGCCGGAGATGATGACTTGAGTGACTGCGGCGGCTCCGATGGTGCCGATGCGGACAAGGACTTGAAGCGGATGAAGGCGAATTTCGAGGAGCTTTGCGATGAGGATAAGATTCTGGTGTTCTTTAAGAAGCTGTTGAATGAGTGGAAGCAGGAGTTGCGCGAGATGCCTGAGGCGGAGAAGCGCACGGCCAAGGGGAAGTCCATGGTTGCCACTTTCAAGCAGTGTGCGCGTTACTTGAACCCGCTGTTTAAGTTTTGCAGGAAGAAGGTATTTTCTCTTTTTAGATTTTTTTTACCTCTTGGTTCATGTTATTTAGTTTTCTTTGGATTTTGTTTGGCATTGTTGATTAGTTGTGTTGGAGATCCCACGTGATATGACCAAATTAAATTATATAAGTGGGGGGCAATGTAGGATTGAGGTAGACTCAAACCCAAATGTTAAGATGGTATTAGAGTTTATCTTGGAGAGTGTTAGTAATTTGTCTTAGTTTAATAAAATATTCTGAAGTGTAAAGCAATTTTGAATCAAGAAAGATGGAGAAGTAAGCTGTTGTTGTTGTGTCTTCGCCCTTTGGAGAACTATATGCATGGCACCTAGGAGTTGGCAATAGTGTGTTGTGGTGTTATCTAGTATTCTGTTATGATTTTTGGAATGGTAAGAGTTTTAAGTAAGACCATTCTGAGGGCATATGTATGACTATGCACCATAGTGGTCAATTGTGTGCTATAGTGGAGTAGCAGAGTGGAGAATCCCTAGACTACTTAAGTACTTATGGGATTCAAATAGTGGAGCGGTTTTCAACAGTGGCCAAAATAGTCGCTTTTCGTCCGCTATAGCAGTGCTATCATGTTATGGGCTTCAAAAACCCATTTTTA
Organism: Glycine max; assembly: GCF_000004515.6. NCBI lineage: Eukaryota > Viridiplantae > Streptophyta > Magnoliopsida > Fabales > Fabaceae > Glycine > Glycine max. The sequence continues at coordinate 38,207,547 of NC_016090.4, forward strand.
CTCCTTAAATGTTGAAAGAAGGTTTAGTGATAAAATTGTGAATTTTCCCCCATTTTCAAACACATTTTTGCTTCAGAAACATATGCTCTTTTTCTATTAATATCACTGTCATCTTTCATTTTTTTACTTCATTACTATGTTCTTATTGCTCCTAGATTGATCGTGATTGTGTGTGTAATCTGATACTTACCATTTATCATGAATTTCTTTAATTTTTGTTTTTGAGTATTTATATGTGCAGGATAAATGATTTAATTTGTATTTAATATTTAATATTGCAATTTAAAATAGTCGTTATTCTGCTTCCTTCTGTAGTGTTTTCAGAGCTGGTTGCTACATGATTTGATAACTATGCTCTGCACCATCTTAAGTTTGTTGAAGGTGTTTGTATTTTCAATCTTTAATCTTGATAGCATTTGCGTACATCCAGCTATTTTGTTTTTGGGTTGGAAATATGAGGTAATTATTTTTTAATGAATGGTTAGAATTTGTTTCAGAAAGGGAGGGAATTGCAGAATAGCAGGATTAAAATTGTTTTATTTCTGTTAGGCTAACTTCAAGATATAGTGGGGTTTGATATGGCCATGGGATCTCCTTCTGCAATGGCAAGATTTTGTGGTGTGGTTCTCCCAACGTTCATGTTAGTCTCTTTCTAGTGGGGGAAAGAATTGACTCTTGTTAGTAGTTATTCTTTCATCCTCTCTTTTAAGGAGATTTTTTAATTAAAAAGGACAGAGTTTACTTCTCTAAAATCATCATTTTTTTGTATTACCTAGACATCAACCAAAATCCTTTATCAAGGGAAATTTTGCTGAGCTAAACTTGTATTTAGTTAGTTGGGGGTTGGGGATTTGCATTCTAGGAAAACAATTTTGATCACAAGTCTCTGAACTTCAGTAGTCAATAACAGTGTTCAGCAAAATAATTTAGGAGATTTCCTATTGAATATGACTGCTTGTGGTGCTGAGTACTGCCTATACATATAGTTCATTACTTCTTAGGGTTGATAAACCCTTTATAATATACCAACAATGAGCATGGTTATGGAATTACTGTTCCTGTCTACAGCTTTGTTTTCTAGTTTCGGTGCATCTTTGGAAACAAGTCTTTTAGGGGAAATAATCGTTATTTTCCTCCCAAAAATGTTTTTCAAGAAGCTCCAAAGAAAAAGCAGATTTGACCACAAAATAAGCTGATCCAAACACGCCCCAAAATGGAGCCTAAGTGGCTTGATTATTGATATAGCCAACTTTTCTAGTGGGATAAGGTTTTTTGTTATTGTTGAAAACTTGAAACTGGGACAGGTAAGGTATGCATATTTTTGGCGGTATAAAAATTGTTGTGTAGGTGTAGTTCTCGATGTTGATGCACAAAATTTGATGACCAGAAATGATAATGAAACTGCATTACTGGTTGAGTATCCCACACCTCCCTCTTTCTCTCAGCAATTGTGTTGAGAAACTTCAATGGTCATAGGATAGCCGAACCTTTTAGCTTGATCGTATTATGGTTAGTTTCTACTTAAAAAAAATGATATTATGCTTAGTCTTAGTCATTCTGTAGGATGATGTGCAACCAGAGTCTAAGAATGATATGTAGTCGGGGAAGTAATAGTATAGTAAATCCCTTAATATACAAGTAAAGAAAGAAACCATTGAGTATTTAGCATATCTTTTGAAGGCTATATTCCTTGTTTTAGTGCATGCTACTGTTTCAAGTAATGGATTTTGTTTGAGTAGGATCCATGGGTTCCCCAAATATGGGTGGTTCTAGAACCGCTAAGCCTACGTTACAGGCAATGGTACCTAGAATTACTACTGGAAAAATATATAAAAGATCGTTGGGCCATGCAGGTTCTCCATAATAATTATGACCCATTCCCTTAGCCAATTTAGCTCTTAATACAGGATCATTCAAGTCAGGTTTTTTTGTTATTGGGATAGGTGAATTCTTATAGATCCATCCTCCGAAAGAACCGGATATGATAATTTTTCATCATCCGGCTCGAGCACTAATCAAAGATTTCGAATGTATCTATAGAAAAAATGTATGTGTTATTCACACATATATGAGGATTCTATGTAAGAAAATAAACTAGATTCTCTTTTTTCGAAGTTACAAACAATTCTTTATTGAAAAAAAAATAAATTAAGTTCATATTAAGTAAACTTTGATAAACGCTCAATACCCGAGTAGGCTTTTAAAATTGATACAAGCTTAAAATTTTATTGTTGATAAGGAATGTATCAGTGTTGCATGTTTTCTGAAGCATTTAACTACTGGAATGTATGCGGTATGATTTTCAGGTTCTTCCGGATGACATTCGACAGGCGTTATTGTTGATGGTTGAATGCTGTATGAGGCGAGATTATCTGGCTGCAATGGACCATTATATCAAGCTGGCTATCGGGAATGCACCCTGGCCTATTGGTGTCACTATGGTTGGTATTCACGAAAGATCTGCCCGTGAAAAGATCTACACCAACAGTGTTGCTCACATCATGAATGATGAGACCACTCGCAAATACTTGCAATCTGTGAAGAGATTAATGACATTTTGCCAACGCCGTTATCCGACATTGCCTTCTAAAGCCGTTGAGTTCAATAGTTTGGCAAATGGCAGTGATTTGCATTCACTTCTAGCAGAAGAGAGATTTAGTGGGGGCAATCAGGCGGCATCTGAAGAGAGGCTTAGGATAATGCCTGCTCCAAGAGACAGCTAGTCATTTATGTTTTGCTGGAATGACATCATCGTATGATGCATACTATATATATGTTTAATTGCTAGATACAATCTGTTTGTGTTTCTTACTGATTGTATAAAAGAAAATGCATCTTTTAAAATGGCAAAACATGAAAAATTCTGATGTTGTGTACGTCGCCAATATTTTTGTTCCAGCCAGCAGCTTGCCCCTTGTTTTTGTTCCAAGTTATTCGTTGTTAGTTTTTTATGCCCTTCATATCTATGCTGTTTCAGTCGGTGGTTGGGCTTCTTCCTCTTAGTAGCGTTTTCGGGCTTTGCAGTCTGGATCAAGTTAGCAAAATTTTTTGGCTGTTGCTAGGCGCACCTGGTACAATTGCTAGTACACCCAGTAAATTAATAAAATTTCATTTTTTTCCTTATGTAAAGTTGATATGGATTGACAAATATGTAAGTGTAATACGGATTGTTTAAGGATTCACCAGTCCGTTTCAGTTTTATGGAAGGACAAAAATAAAATTTTGAGATTTTACTGGGCTAGATGCGCATAGCAACCGTCAAGATTTTTGCTCTCTTAGAAAGATTAATTTGTTTGTATGGATAGTTATTTTTTTGTAATTTTTTGTTTTGTAACCAAGAGGCATTGGGGGGTTTTATTGGGTTTCCAATTAATTTTCTTCCTATTGGATGTGCCTATATTGAAATAAAGTGGTGCTTAAAAAAATTTAAAACTAAACATAACTATCATAAAAGTCACATATATTATGATTTATGAATGATTATTGATTTAAAAAACTTTAACTCATAGTATATAACAATTAAACTCTTATAAATAAATCTTACATATAAGAATTAAAAATGCATTTGATGATTACTTTTCGTGCGTCCAATTGGTAGCTTAGTAAACATAAGAAAAACGGAGAAATTTGGCGTATCAATACTTTTTTATTTTATTTTAATGAGTGTCTTTATTTAAACAGCTGTCAGGAAGCACCGAAGATTGTAGACGTAATCAAAATCAAAATAAAAAACTACATTTAATTTATATGATCTCCACCTGTCAAAGTTTGATAAGGAGCTGCGTAAACAAGAAATTTATCTTGGTTGGGCATGACTAAACAAATGGGACTCAACTGATGGATCATGTCATGCTGAAGCAGAGGGCTAAAATAACAAAAAGCCTTGTCCGAGAAGCAACTAACAAAGGACAGGAAAAAGCCACTGAAAAGAAAATTAATTTTTAAAATTATGTACTTTGTTGATTAATGTAAAATATCACTTTCCACTCTAAAAAAATTTGATTAGTTATCTTTAATAAAATCTCATCTCTTAATTATATTTTATTGTTATCAAATTTTTCACTCATTCCAATAAAGATTATCTTATTCAAATTTTGAGTTTTACCTCTAAAGAAAAATATGATACCTAAAAAAAGACTTTAACGATAAAGTGAATTTTTGAGGTGATTATAATGAGATGAATGTAATTTATATTTTCTTCTATTTTGGTTTGTCTTATAATGACAACGACGATAAGAGTAAAATACTGTTGTCCATTATGGATGTATGTGATGTAGTCCCATACAATACATGTTTTATTCATGAGATTCCATGGAATGAACAGATTATTATTTAATAGATTTGAATTCAGTTCTACTTAAGAAGGACATAGTGCTAAAAAAATGAGTTTAAAAAAAAAAGTTTTTTTAAGGGGGGTGTATAGATGGAGTGAGTGAGGTGAGCCATGTGATGATCCACGTGGCGCTAAGGCGACAAGCACCGGCACTGAAACGCATAGGATCTATCTGCGGTACATAGCCATAGGTAGAGACTGTGAAGTGTGCTCGCTACTATCACTATGGATTCCCATTCCCCTGTCATCCCCTCAACGACGTCCTTGTCAATGGCGGCGAAGCGTCCGTGTCCGTCGCAAAACCCTAGAGCGGAGAACAACCTGGGCGAGGTGGAGCGCCGACTTGAGGCGTTCCTCTCACTCTCCCACGTGGCTTCTCTCTCCCTCGATCTCTCCTTCGAGAGGCTCCTCCAATCGCTCCCCTCCGACTCCGACTCCGATCTCATCGATCGCGCCCTCAAAATGGCCTCTCTCCTCCTAGACGCCGCCAAACACTCATCCCGCAAACGCGCTTCCAACCACAATTCCCTCTCCTGGCCCCTCCCCCCCGACCTCACCATCAAGGTCACTTTCCCTCACCTTTATTTTCTAATGCCACCTCACTATACCTGTTTTTTTTTTTTTTTTTTTTTTTAATTATTAATTTGATTTCCCCCCCTCTGTTTTGCTTGCTGTAGATTCGTGTTTTTGCGTTTCGTGTCGGTGAGCTAATTAATTAAGTCGGTGGATTTGTTGATTTTTTTGTTAATTTTTCCCCTTTTTCTTAGGGAAGCCTTTTATTATTATGGAAATGGTTTTTATTGAATATAATTGGATTCGATTTTTCTGAGTGTCTGAATACAAAGATGCTGCATAGATGAAGTGCTTGTGGTGGAACATGCAGAGCACGAGTCTATGGTTGCATATATGGTTTTAAATAGCGTTCCGCAAATGCGATGTCAAGGTATTTTGACTCCCTGCAACCAGTTACGGCTGCATCAGTTGCATTTTCTGGTTATATGAAAGGTTTTTTACTCACGCAATGTCAAGGTATTCTGACTCACTGCAACGCGACCGCAATTTAAAACCACAAGTTGCATTTTACACGAAAAAATTGAAATTTCTATTGCTTATTATGGGAAACTAGTCTACCGTAGGTTTTAAACGTGCTTCTGCATGGAAGTGATTAGTAAGCTCTCTCTGGGTACTGATTCTGAGTCTCGTTGTACAGGTGTTCTCGATGCTTGATACCCAGAGCCTGTGCTATGCTTCGGCTACTTGTTTACTGTTTAGCAAATGTGCTAAGGATCCTATGTGCTATGCAAATCTTGATTTGACGACACTGGTTCCGAAGGTTAACAATGCAGTAGTTGCCACGATGATTCAGCGAGCTGGAAAGGGACTAAGGTATGAAATAATGTCCTTTCCGTGCTATGGTTTTCTTGTTCCTGAGCAAACTTTAATCAACTGCACACCTGGTGGTTTTGATGTATAATTTGTGACAGTACAAAATGAATCACCTATTGTACTTGAGATGCCAACGTGTGTGTGTGGGGGGGGGGGGGGGGGATTTTTTGGATTGTCTGCTTTGGTGCTTAGATTTCATCACTTATTGTCTTGTCTTTCTACCATATAAGAGATCTGTCTTCATTTTAGCTTGTGTTAACTTCTTGGGCCTGCATTACAATGTGACCTGTCTTTTTTTTTTGTTCATGCGTAATTATTTTCTCACATAAATCTATTTTAATTCTTTTAATAAGGTCTCTTAAGCTTGGTGTTGTCCCTAGCGCTGCTACTTCACTTGGATCTTGTCCACCATTCGTTTGTACCATCAGAAATGCTATTGTAGAAGTACCTAATTTTTCATGGAATGACAAGAGATCTCGACAAGGGAGAGAGTCATCCATTCTCACAAGATGCTGTTTAAGCCCTTTAAGTGGGGATGGCGGTGCCCCAGGGTATGTTTTTTCATGGGCTTCAGTATTCAGTATGTTTGGGTGACCTGTTTTAAATGCGCTCTTACATTTTGTTTTTGTAGGGCTCTTTTGAGAAAGTTGCACTTGTACAATATCGAGAGAATGGATAATGCATCCCTTGGTGCAGCATTGTCAGCATGCCCTTCTCTCCTTGATTTGGAAATTGTTGGGCTGTAAGTTTATTTCCTTCAACTCTTTTCATTATAAGAATTTTCGGACTGCTAGTGGATTATGGATATGAGAATGACATTGGTTAAAATGTGTGAAAACATGAAGAAAATGGAACTCTTTCTATTATCAGTGCACTTTCTTATGATCTGTAGTATGTACTATTTTAAATTCCATCTGCCACATTTAGGGGAGTTCTGGTTGAATTTGACTAGGAATAGAACAAAAAATGATATAAAGACAGTGTGACATATTTTCAGTAGACCTCTAAAGTGGTCCAGATATACACTATGAAGAATTCTCACATGCAACTCATGTCGTATTGATAACTCATCTTCCACATGAGCAGTGTGTCAAAAATCCAAAAACTCCTTAGACGGTGTCTGCAATAACCAATTGTCTGTCAATACTTTGGGTAAGTTTTGAGGACTGCAAGAGCCTAATACAGCTTTCTTCAACCAAATGACATGGAATACAGGATGAACTCTGCTTGTGGCAGGTAATTGCAGCATGTAAGCAATCTTCCCATTCCCTTGGATTGCTCAATGGGCCCATTGATCTTGGACTGAGTTTCTCATTGCTTTACTGGGCCAAGAATCAGAACCTTTAGGACCAGGATTTCTGATACATCTGATCTCCTACCTGCAAATCTTTTCTTCTCATCATCTTGCTGCATTATGCTGTGCAGAGCATGGTGTTAATTATGCTTCATACTTCAAACGTTCATGATTGAGGGAAATGTATTCCCTCTAAAAAGTAAGGTAGGATCCCTTCCATACAAGGCTCTAAAGGGCATCATTTGTGTTGAACCAACATTCAGCCCAACTCAATGATTGTGGCCACTGCTTATACCTTATGAAACATCTTAAATATCCAAACATTTATTTACCACCTTAGGATTCCCATCCATTTGTGGATGCTAAGCATGGCTGTACTTCTTGATTTTAGTTACCACTCGCTTGAATAATTTTGACTAGAAATGCATGAGCAAGATTTGGTCCCTAATGGAAGTAGGGGACACATGATGCTTTACATTTTCAGATATAAAAATATGGGCTATCTCCTTGGCTGTGAAAGGATGAACTATAGCCAAAAAATGGGCATATTTGGGCAGTCTATGCTCCATGCCGAGGTGTTATCCTTCCTCTTGGCTGTGGATAGACCATTGATGAAATCCATGGAGATGTCACTCCAACTTTGGATCAGAATAGGCAATGGCTGCAGGAGACTGGTGAGGTACCGGGTTTGATGCTTATTTCTTGTGTACTTCACATTTGGCTATAAACTGCTGGATATCCTTCTTTGTTCCTTTCCGATAAACCACCCCAGATATTCTCTTGCATGTTATGATTTCTGAACAAACCTAAGTGTCCTATGGCTGATTTGTGAATTCTGATAGCAGCAAAAGAATTCTAGCAGAAGTCCTTGGAATAACTAACCTGTCCTTGTAAAATAACCTGCCATCTTCAAAGCATAACCTGGATGAACTTGGGGTTGTGCAATCAGATCTTTTATGAACTGATGTATTTTGAGATTAGTCTGAACTTCCTCCACTTGTTCCCGTTAAATGAAATGGACTCTTGAGATGGTAGTGTAATTCATCTTCCATAATAGTGAAGCTGCTACCTGGTTGTCATTTTCAGGATAATAGTGGATTTCTAAAGTCATAGCCTAGTAATTTAGAGGTCCATTTGTGTTGGTCTTCACCCATTAATCTCTGTTCAGTCAGTTTGGAATTTTGAACTCCTTCAATGGGTATAATATGTTGTCACTTTTGGACTGTAATCACTTTAGCCATCAATTTTTCATGAACTGACTTCTGTGAGCTTTCATGCTATAGTACTTCTCTTATCCCTTTTCTGGTTGCATCCTATTCCTCAATTAAGTCTTTTGAGAAATTTGGCATGGCAAGTATTGACAGGGAAGTCTTGGCTGATCGTAGAGTTTCAAAGGCCTGTTGTGTCTCTTGATGCTTGAGATCAATGAAACTTGCCTTTTTTTTTCAATAATTCTGTAAAGGGATTTACTATTTTCCCATAGTTCCACGCTAATTTTCTGCAGTACTCCACGAATCGAAAAATCCCCTGAGCCTTTTGAAAGTCCTTAAACATGAAGAAAATGGAACTCAGATCAGTTTAACTTATTATGATCTGGAATATGAATTATTTTAAATTCCATCTGCTGTATTTAGGCTGGGAATTCTTTCTGCTGTAAGTTGTGAGTTGTGACTATGAACTTGGTTGGTTTTATTGCAATATCTCGTTCTTCTTTTAAACTCAGATGTGAACAAGTGAATATCATTTAATGTGTATCTGTATCTATGTCTTCACATATTTTCCACTAATTCATTTCTTTTGAGAGAGAGTGTTTTTTCTAAATTGTATTTTGTTGATAGTCCTTTTTTGTTTTTTTTTGCTAGCCATGTTGAGCTGAGGCAAACATTAATGTCAGTAAGTGCAAACTGCCACTTGATAGAGCGTTTGTTTTTTGAGTCTTCTAAAACAGGTAACTCACTTTCTCAGCTATATTTTACTTTTTAGGGTTTTTGGTATCTCTACTTATCTATTTTTGATTATCAGGTAGAGATGACAGCTTGAAAGCGCAAACCTGTTTTGAGCTAGTAAACAATTGTCCTCATCTAACTTCTTTATCCCTTAGAGGGTTTAAGCTACACGATTGCAAAGTTCGTGTACTGGTTAAGGTATGTTTTCATGAAAGTATCAATTTTCAATGTACTGTTTCAAGTTCTTATTTCCAACATATTTTGCATTGTGCAGTGTCCATCCATTGGAGCTTTTGATTAACTATGACAATCTCTTGTTAATAGAGAGAATTTCCTTTTATTAATTTTATTCATTACAAGATACATGTTTTGCTCAATATGTAGTGTTCAATTTCTACATTTTACTTTAGTTCTACTCAACTTTAGTTTTTATTTATTTATTTATTTATTTTTGTTGTCTTTGCACTTTTTACACCCAAAGACTATCTTGAGCTCAAGTTAGAGGCGTTTTGGTGAACTTTTGCAGCTTGTAACTTACCTGTTATCATGGAGTGTTGAGTCTGTGTGAATGTTTTATAATAAATTATGTATGAGTATGAGCTTAAATATATCTATTTCTTTTCGATTATCAAAAACTGGTGGGAAAATTTAATTTTTGAATAATAATTTTGCAATATTACATGCTATATAATACATATTGGTGACCATTTTGTTTTTGAAGTTCAGTTGATTAATTTTAAATTAGATGGCATTCTCCTAATTTTCCTTTTTATTATTGAAGTAAAAGAAAAGCCCCATGTTCTCAGAGTTATTAATTCCAAACTTCATGTGCAGGGATTTAGGAAACTGAAATATGTTGACTTTTCAACATCCTATTCAATCACTGGTAACTTCTTAAGGTCAGTTGTTTCTAACAAGGCTTTGCAAGAGCCTGTCTGATTCTGTCGGTCAGTTGAGATTTATTAAAAAACTAAAACCTTTATTTTCCAGAAACCTTGGAAGCTGCAATGGTGGGAATTTACTTGAGGTCTTAATTTTAAGGGATTGCATGCATCTCAAAGAGGTAATATCTGTAATGCATTTCTACTTTTCTACTTTTCTTCTTCTTTCCACCCAATTGCCTCCGAACTGAAATGTAATACTTAATGTGCAGATGGAAGTTGCTAGGCTGTTGACTGCAATTCTTGCAGGAGATTTCAAATTGCTTGTACATCTTGTGGGTATATAGAAATTTATTTACCTTGCTAAAATAAGAGTGAAGTATGTGCTAGACTCTCAATTTTGATTCTTGTTGTCACTTTTACCTTTAAACAGGACATATCCAATAGGGAAGGCTTAGCATCTGAGGCTGACTGGTATCACAGGTGCTATAACTCTAGGTAATGATTATTGTATATAGATATGTTACTTCGACTTTCTAAATGACTTATTTTTTTTTATTCTTTATATATTTACAAATTTGAGGCTGTGTTCCAGTATTATGCCTACGAAACAGGTTTTGGAAGCAAGGCCTGATATGTGTCTGGTGGCTGAATATCCGTCAGCCGAAGGAAGGTTAGATAGTCTTCAGTTAGAGTACTTTTGGATTTTGGTGCACTGAATTTCTTACAGGTGAAGGGTTTTTTTTTTTTTTTCTTTCATTCTAAAGGTCACCAATTTTTTGGGTTTCTGGATTGTCTTGCAGTTACATTGAGACATTTGATGCTGATATGAATAGTGAGATAAGTCTTCCATCACAATTGAGCAGCCACACGTCAGATGGATCAATTTTTATGAGTACATCTGAAAGCAGCTACAATAGTGATCAGGGAAGTGGCAATGAGGATGGTCAAGATGCCAACTATGTGATATATGAGGAAAGCTCAGATGAGATTGACTTTTTGTCCCTCTAGGGAATCCTCGTTGTAAGGCATCAATCGAAAAGGACAACAATCTAGTGAACTTGGTACTCTCTTTCTCTCTGTGGACATGCATGCACTTATGTGTGTTGTGGGAGGGGGGTTACACGCTGATTTCTAGGAAAATGCTAACAGGTGTCTTGAGGTCATAAATTGGTGAAGAAAACAAAACTAGAAAGTATATATTGAAAAATAAAGAATTTATTGTATGATAAATACAAAAATCATTTGATACTTGTTTTTTTTAAAGGTATTGGAAATATTTAATAGGGTGTAATAAATGCCTCCTTCACCAGTGTCCTCAAGATACTTGCTTGACCCTTCAATAAAAGCATTTACTAAGATAGATTAGCTTTGCTTTTAGGTTTTGACTTTGGACAACCATGCACTATGAACAAGTTTGAAAGCTTACGTAGAATATGATGTTTTGGAGATTGTCATGGTTGGCGCGTGACAAATTTTGTTGTCTAGTATCCCATATTGGAAATTAGAGATACCCAATACTTTTGTGTCCACAAAAAGGGATGTTACAGTACAATTTGATGCTTCGAAATTAGTGCCTAGTGCCTACTGTCTGTTTTCCTTCTAAATTCAATGTTTGTTGGACCCATTTCATTAGCTTTGTTAGCCTCTTGGCATTTCCTAATATTGCGTTTTGACTTTATGGACTAGGGGAGCGGTAGGGGAAGAGCGATGCCACAGGATGGATGTCAATATGGATCCTGGATTTTTCAACTTTCATTTTGTCCTTCTCTCTAATTGAAGTTCTTCATTGTGGAATTTTCAATCTGGGAGGACAATTGGAGATCAGGTGCAATTTTAAAGTTGCCCTCTGTTTCCATATTTACAGAAACGTAAATATATTGCTGCTCCATCCCACTTTATTTTTCCTCGGCATTAATCTATGCAGTGCTGGGATTTGTTTTTGGTTCTAATGTAGAAGAGGTCTTCAATTATGTATTTTGTACCCCTTTTAGCTAATTCGCAAATAAAATTAAGTAAACATTCTTTGTTTACTTTTTATTAGTAATAATAGGAGATGGCCAGGTCATGGATCATTTCAGGATGAATGAACATACCCCGTTGATCAAACACATTCCTGTTCGTGAGAGGTGACATCCTTGAAAAAATGTAACTCGCACTTATTATCATTTCGTGTAGGTATACTACACAGATTATGGAATTGATGTAATATTCTTCCTACTCGCTCCTAAATTAAACAAAATTACATATGAAACTGTTCTATGATCTGATGACCTTCCAATCCTTCGCATTGCAAAATCGGACGGTTCCAATATTTTAGGTTGGCAGGAGATAATTGGAACAGTTTCAGGTTTTAATAAAACTAGGTGGATTTTTTTATTAGACTTAATTACTTAATTCCCATGTCTGGATATTTTAAATCTCATTGTTTCAATGTCAGATGTTTTTTTTCCAACTTATTTACATATTAATTTCTATACGCAGTCAGTATAAAAGTTTTATACTAGTATTAATTAATTAAAAAGTTTCAACTTATTTACATATTAATTAATTAAAAAGTGCGGTAGTTATGATATTTAAGATTTTAATGATAAAACTTAAATTATCATATGTCTGTTTATAATTGAATGCTAGTGCAATTTTTGTACACGAGCACACACTAATTTTTTTTTTTTTCTAATAATGATGGATTTCGCTTTAAAATGTGTAAGTAATCTATATATTCAAAATTTTCGCATCTAATCCTAATTTTTTTTTTGACATCTAATTCTAAATTATTATGTATGATAAATTTGTTAATTTTTATAATAATTATTTTAAATATTATATTGATATTGGTTTATGATTTGTTAACAATATAATTTTACATTGTACATAGTCGTTAAATTCTTAAAATATATATTGTAAAATGTTATTGAATATCTTATGAATGTTTGTTTTGATTTATTTTTAGGAAAATACTTGTTTTCAAAGTCATTTAAGTTGTAAATTTTGATTATTTTTTGAAAATTTATTAGTGTAAAACGTGAGATAATTACAATCTGTTATTGAGTTTTGTGAGATGATTTTATTATTAAATTGTAATGTTTAATAATCAGTTTCATATTAATAAATTGACATTAAATTATAAAATTTAAGAACTAATTTGATATTAAATTATAACATATTATATTCTTGTAATTTTTACAGACTAAATGAAAATTTTCGTTCTTTCAAGATTATATGCCCCTGTTTTACATTTGTTTTTTGCCTTAGCTCATGAGTGAGACGATTAGGAGTGAAAATGAGCTAAGTCAAGTTTTATTGGCTTGAACTCGGTTTGAGTTGAATATTTAAGGTTTAAGTTTGACTCATTACCTGTCATAGGCTTTTTTTACAGGCTCGACTCGATGTATATAAAAGCTTAATTTGGTATAGATAATAATAATAATAATAATAATAATAATAATAATAATAATAATAAGCACATACAAGTAAAATCTCTAAGCATTTTATGCCACTTGATCCTATTATTCATAATGCCATAAAAATGATATAGATAATAATAATAATAATAATAATAATAATAATAATAATAATAATAATAATTATAATAATAATAATAATTATTATTATTATTATGATTATTATTATTATTACTTAAACAAGCCAGCTTGTCAAACTTAACAAGTTTTTTTTATGGTTTAGCTTTGGCCTTTATATCTAAAAAAACTTTTTAAAAAGTGACATTTATAATAAATAAGTTAAGCCGAGCCGAACCTTAAATAGATCGAGTCATGAACCCTTGACAAACAGCCCAATTCATTTCCATCCATATAGACACCGTTAAGTGATGTAGGTAATTTTTAAAACAATTTTACCTATGTCATTATTCATTATTTATTTTTTATTTAACAAATTTAACTCATTATTTATGTTTTCTGACATGCTTCATTATTAGTTAAAATTTGTAAAAACACAAATAATGAGTTAAACTTATTAAATAAAAAATAAGATATGTTGGTAATATTTCTAGAGAATAGTATTTGTTTGTTGAGAAAATAAGGAAGGAACTAAGGGAGTAAAGTCAGAAAAATTCAATGTCCTTTTAGAGGGTGTTGCAGTTGCAGATAGTAACTGTAGATTCTAAGCCGCGCTTAAAATGAGGGCAGTACTGGTGTCGGTGTTGCCGCTTCCACCTTCCCATCGACTTTCCACTCAAAACCACAATCCCAATTCGCACCTCCGTTTTCCTTCTTCTTCTTCTGTCACTTCCTCCACATCCTCCAACAGAACCATAGTGTTTGGCGTCAATCCCAGCGACTCCAAAAAAGACCCTTCCTTCTTCGACGAAAATGGCGCCGTCAACGACATGGAAGGTTACCTCAACCACCTCTCCCTCGAATACGACTCTGTCTGGGACACTAAACCCTCTTGGTCAGCTTCCCCTTTTCCCTTCTCTTCCCCATTCATTTTTTTTAATCCCTAAAATTCAAAATAAAATGCATTGTTTGACTCCTGAGTTATTGGAATTGTACATTAATAAAGGACATTTGATAACATAATTTAACATTTTTTATTTATTTATGATATTTACTATTTAGTAAACTTGCTTGCTCTCGTATTTTGTTTAGGTGTCAACCCTGGACAATAGCTCTGACGGGGGTATCAATTATTGCCATTAGCTGGTTGATTTTGCATTCGGTGATAATCACTTCACTTATATCATCACTAATATGTGCATGGTGGTACATCTTCCTCTATTCTTATCCCAAGGTTCGCCAACATCTATTATCTTATCTGTGTTACTTAATTTGCTTATTCTGCTTTAGAGTCTATTAATAACGCATTATCATAAAACAGCACTATACATGTTAGTGGAGGGACTGCCGGTTATTGTTTGAGTCTTTGAGCTTATTAACATTCTATTCAATGGGTTTTTGGGATTACCCTGACATTTTTCTTTTGGTGATGGAACATGTGTAGTGATCAAAATTTCATGTCTTTTGTCCCCCCCCCCCCCCCCCCTTAAAGATACCTGCCATATTTTTAGTCCCGGGTGTTCAGTGAGCTTAGAAAATGAAGCATCAGTTTTGGTTTATACTCTATATAGTGATTTGTTCAGGTCTTGCCTTTCTTGAAAGAAAATTATGTTGATGTCATTCCTGTGTTTATCGAAATTAGGGAGAACGATATCAGAGATATTACCGACAATTCGCCCATGTTCTACTTATACATGGTATTAGCGTTTGCATTTGAGAAAGTTATGTGGACTGTGGAGTCTAGGAGTAGGTTCTGCTGTGCTTACATTCTGTTAAAACACAGCAAAAAATAGGAAAATAATTGATCTTTAAGGTAATTAATAATTAGACTCAAGACAGACAAATGCTTACTAGAACGGCAAAAAAAGAGAGTAGAAAGTGTAAATTAGAAAAAAAAAATTTATTATATTAAAAAAATATAAATTATTCAATATTTATTTTTTAAATAATTAAATATATTTACTATACCTTAACCAATCTTTTTAGGATAAATTACACTTGAAATTCGGTAGCCCCTTTTTTCCAAAAGTTTTCATCTCTTTTGAGATTTAATTATCATTGTAGTTCGAGCAACTCCAATGCATTTGTTTATATTGGTTCTTAAATTTAAGCAACCTGATAATACCATTGAAGCAAAGGAGTTCTTATAGAAGTTGCTTACATAAACAACTATAGCTAAGGTTGCTTAAGCATTAAAAAACTTCAAAATTTGAAGTCAAAATGAGGGTTCTTGTGTGAGTCAAGAAATGAAATAGAACTCAATAAAAATAAGTTAAGAATTCAAGTTCAGTTCTAACATTGGAGTGAAAATTAGTAATTGTTTTATATTCTATCTGATAACAAGAGATATTTTAAAATAGAATTAAGAATTTAAATCGAGTTCTTGTATTGAAAATACTTTTAGCTCTGCTTCAAGGAAGGTAACTGAAATTGCTTTGATCGACCTCCCTTGTGTAATCTTCACATGCTTTTAAAGTACTTGTCAGCAAGATCCGTATGATATTTCTTGTTTGTTGTCAGGCATATTCAGATATGATTGCTGAACGCAGAGAAAGAGTTACAAATGGTGTTGAAGACACATTTGGTCAAAAGAAGAATCAGTAATTCGTATTATTCTTGCCCCTTCTTTCCTTGCTCTGTACCTTTGCTTGTATTTTCATATTCAATTACTGAATAGTACTCCTTGAGGCTTCATTCATGTTATGTTACTGCCAATTGGCCTGGAGATCATAGGGTGATGTACAAGTCTTGACAAATAACGCTGTATAATAAATATTTGACCTTTTCTTCACACCCTGGTTGTGGTCGCATGTGTATTAACTTATGCTTTGGTTTGGTTGAATTGACTTTGAAAATTGTTCCTTGAATCTGTGAAAATATTGTTCTGTCAGAATTCAGCAGCAGTTTTCTTTACATAAGCTTCGGTCTATAGCTTATTCACAATTTGTACACGAAAGAAGGGGGATATCCACCAAATTTAAGTTTCCTTCTTTGGAGATGTTCTTTACCTAATAATAGTTAAAAGCAAAAGAAGTGAGAAGAACTTTTTATAGTTATCATTCAAAGGTAAAAATAGTCAAACAATTTATTGCAGAGTCCACCATCATGACCGTTCTGTATCATGCCAATATGTCATCGATAGAGTGGAAGGCAAAATAATTTCGAAGCACTTACTTTCTTCCCTGTACCGCAGTACTAGGGGAAAATAATTGAAAATTACTTTTCATCCAAAGATGAAAACGTAGGGAAAAACATCATGAGATTAATGTTATCCCTTTGTAAATCAATTGGAGACTTTTAAAGCAAAATAAATGAACTTGTCAATTTGGCATTGCTTCTCAAAGGCTCATAGCTTGGACATTTACCTCACGAGATTAGAATAATGCAAACAACTTCTTGAAGACATTTACCCTAAAGTATTTAAGCATCAGAATTTGGAGAGGGTCTATTCCCCATGTATGAGTTGGAAAAGATTCTCCTAAGGTTGATGGAAACTGAACGAATTTCTTTCAAGTTGTGAAATTGAAACTATCAGCAAGAATCATCAAGTCTTGTTCAAGAGGTCAAACCTCGTGCTATTATTTTTGGGTGATTGTTGAAAATGGAAAATATAAGTCAAACATTATTTTGATGTTAGTGCTTAAAGTTAAACGTCAAAATTAAAAGTCCAAACAAACTGCCGCGCCGTGTTTGTTTTTTTCCTTTATAAACAGAGACTCCTCGACAGTGATACCACTCTCAAGTTTTTATTCAACACACCTTTCAGCTCTAATTAAGTAAACCATATATCTAATAACTAATTTCTGCAAGAAGCAGATTCTGAAATTTAGAAACCGCAAGAGATATTCCCGAAGTTCTAATGGAAGGAATTATATGGAAGGCTGATGGTAAATATATGTAACTGAATTGAAGAGATGAAAAAAGGAGAAAAAAAACTTAATTTACTCATTTGATTCCTATGTTTACATAATCTTTAGGCTTTAGTCTCTATACATAGAAATTACTCATTTTAGTCCCTATACATAACACTTTTTAATATGCTTTTATCTAGGGACCAATATGTATTAAAAAGTGTACATGGACTTAATCAGATTAAAGAATATACGTATAGGGATTAAAGTGTAAAGATTGAAAATTTATAAGGTATAAAGATAAAATAAGTAATTAAACTAAGCAGAAAATAATAGGACAAAGAAAGAGGTGAGTTTATGAGTTTCATGTAATCTGATAACATGGTTGTAGAAAACTGTGTTGCTGGCAATACCAGTTTAGCACTCAAGAATAAGATATAATTTAATTAAGTCGTATATCGACTACTCATTTTTCCAAGCATACAAAATGAGAGAGAATCCAAGACCTTGCAACTGTGAATCCCTGAACTGCTGAGAATAAGCCCATGTGAGAACAGAAGGATCAGAAACAGATGATTGGCTACTTGACCACAGCTTCTCAGTTGAAATGCAAGTTTGGAACATAAAAACTGCATCTCCCATAGCATTTCCAAATAGCCAATTATGTACATCCCAAAACACTTCCACGGGTATTCCATCCACCAAAATGGTGTGATTTCCCCTAAACTTCCACTTGAGTTGCTTCACCTGCATCACTGTCTTGCTATCAATTCTAATCACAAGACATGGATCATTAAGCCCTAGTGTGTCACACTCAATCCTCACATCATGCACCTGACCCTTGTCACAAAACTGAGCCTTTGCACCATAAAACTTCTTGCCAAAAATGTGCTCTCTCTTTGCAATAAAAACGGCTTCAGAGTGATCAGCACAAGCATAGTCACTATCAATCTTCTTGCATGCCTCCTTTTTCAGATCCCCTAGGAGTAACACCATCTCTTGATTGAACACAACAACTAAGTAAAAACCCTCCAATGGTTCTGGCCCAGAACCAAATTTAGCACAGCTCAAGTCCCAAAGTATATCAATTTTATTAGACTCAACCTCCAAATTCTTTGACCCTTTCCTTTTTGAGAACAACCATGGCTTTATGTCAACTTTGCAGAGGCAATGATTGCCTAATTCATCTATTCCCACACTCAAGCCTTGTCCCATCAAATTTTTGGTCCAAGAGACAGTGATCAAGCATGAACGACCTCCTAACTTGCACTGATAGACACAAGTAACAGCATTTTGTGCTCCCCTTGTGGTGCTTGAATAGGAGGAATCTACAACCCGAACACCATTTTCTCCAAAACAAGAAGGAAACTCCTTCATGGCAGCAGCAGCAAATTATCTGAGCTTGTTTCCTGAAATCTGATCTTTTATAAATTCATGTGCTTGAAAAGATCATAGCCAAAATTCTTCAAAATCAGCTCCAAAACTCTTCATTTTCCATTCGAGTCTATATATTTCTTTAGAATGAACACCAGAAGAGGAAAGATAGAGAGAAAAAGTGAGATTTGCTTTACTTGTTAATTCAATGCTGATACAATACAACTAAAGTAAAAGCCAAAATGTATGATTTGAGAAGTGCAAGGAACAGAAAGGAAGGGTAAGTAAAAGAGAATTTGCTTTTTAGCACATGGGGTAGCAAAGAAAGTGAAGGAATGGATAAAGCCTGCAATAAAATAGAGAGAGAGAGAGTTGGTCAAAGCATGAACCGTGGCAACTGGATATGTATGTGCTGCAGAGAGTGGTATTTGTTTTATACATGCTCTCATCTTGCTGTCTCTCATTTTCTTTTTAAATAAAAAAAATGGTGCCAGGTCAAGTTTTCAAAATTATAATTATGTCCCTGCTGAGTAGCAGAGACAATATTAAAACTGTTCAAAATAATTGACATAAAATAAAATGATTGAAATCATTAGAAATAAACGTAATATTTAAGAATGACATGGGATGCATCACTGTACAGTGTCTATGAGCTGGTGTAATTAGAGTGTGAGTATGAAAAAGGATGAGATTAATTATAATTAAATGATAAAAAAAATATAAATCTAAAATGATATGTATATGCAAGAGAATAACATTATTTAATGCTTAAACATTTTTATATTCTAATTTTAAAAAATTCTGAACATCTAACTATTTGGCAAAATATGTTGGCAAATTTTTGTTATGTGAACAATTGGGTTTTAAAATATATTTAGAATAAGTTTATTAAAAATAACAGATGAGACATACCAAGGATAATCATCATATTTTTTCTATTAAAGTTGCAAGAAAAAAATATATCAACGATCGTTTTAGTCATCAACAATTATATTGATCAAGGATTTTTTGTTAGGGGGAATACCATAATCATACACGAGGATAAAATATTAGTAGATATTTTTGGTATTCTCTAGAAAAGAGGAGAGGATGAGTCAAATACAGTGTATTTTGGGATCAAGATCCGAGAAGTGGAAGGTATTAATTAAGTGGGCTCCTTCTCAGTTGAACCATTAATTGAGAACTAAGTATGCATCTCTATGACTATCCACCCCCCTAAAGCGTGGCTTTTTTCCACAATTAGTGGGAACAATTGGGTTTAGGCAACCAAAGTTGATCTTGGCAACAATTATATAACTTATAACTGACTACTGAATCAATTCAGGGCTACAAGGTTAAATTATAATAAGCTTTCCCTCCTAAAATTTATTGCATGGTTAAATTAAATAAACCGTGGTTGTTTCATCAAGGAACTATGATATCTTGATTGCCACTGGCTCTTAGTGCCAATTGTGGTCTAATAAAGTTGGGGGGACATAGCCAGAGACTATTTCTCGAAGTGTTCCAATGGCAATTGCAGGCTGTTTGACCATCATCTTCAACAATTAATTCATGACACAATGTGGATCATCTAGTCTTAATCAAAACCAGGGATTAGGTACCCCTCCATGGGACAGATATATGGACCGGCCAACTGCTTGAAACTTTAGGCATTGATTTTTTAGAAATTTGTATTAAATAGTTCAGTGCCATATACTTCCTTTAGTATTATATATATATATATATATATATATATATATATATATTACTAACAAAATTAATTAATTATATTTAATTATATAAATTTTAATTAAAAACATTTTTCAAATACCCTTCGTGATATCAAGAATAAAAAAAATCATTAAAACTAGTACACCTCAATTAAATAAAAGATATTTTAAAAATAATAATATTAAATAAGATAAAATTAGTTATTTTTTTTATTATATTTGAGACTAAAAAAATTATATTTAAGACTGAAAGGGAGTGAATATTCAAATTTTTAATTTATGAAAATAATTAATAATACTTATATTACGTGAAAATTAATTATGAACATGATGCTTCCCGACTATTAAATGGTTTCGGTCATTTATCTCTCCTTTGACAAGGTGGAGGAAATCAGGTTACTTAGCTGTCTCAATAATGTTGCAAGTGCTTTCTTGTATTTAATATAGATTTTTGTTTTCATTAATTTTATGAATATCAAATATAGCCCATATTATTATTGTTGAATTTGTCGTCTATTTATTAATTGTTGATTCGAAATTTTGTTGAACAGCTGGGAATATAATAGAATTAAATTTATATGATAAGTTCTGTACATGATCTCATCATCTGGCAAATTGTGTACTACCAAAAACTCTTGGATGGTAGATGTTGTGCATGGCATGTGTGTTCCCCTCCATTTTGCCCCCTTTATTTTGTCCGTTCATAAATGGATAGGATAACCACAGAATTGGAATTGGAGTCAGTCAATATAGTTAATAAAAATAACTATAGAGGATTTTCAAGTTGGTCAAGCTGCATTGCATGTACAAAAGTCTAATGAGCCAAAAGAGTGTCCCACGGGCAATATTAATTTGCACCCCCATACCTTATGAGTAATGAGAAACACACGTTAATATGTCATATTTGACAGAGTATGAGAGCAGTCATTACGGACTTTTTGCTCACAACAAGCTGATAAGTCCGAAATAGACCATATTCACATCAACTGATAGAATGATATGATCAACCCAATTCTGACGGATGCCGGGTTTGCGGTCATCTTAATTCAGTGGGTTTTTCGGTAAAACCAGGATCCTAAAAAAAATGAAGGGATGTTCTGATGTTCAAATTAATACTCAATTGCCATGCAAGACTTTTTTAATGCTGTGTTTGGTTGTGGGGAATATGAGAGAAAATTTATACTTTTTTAAGAGCGTCTCATATTTTTTATATTTTATTTTATTTTTATTATCTAAATCAAGCACGTCCTAACTATTATAATTGTGTGGTTTTGATACTTCTTTAAGTCTTTTACTAAGTATTTAATACATTTGCTAATTTGATACTAGATGATGATATTTATTGTAATTGTGTGATTTTGATTTTTTTTAAGTCTTTTATTAAATATTTAATACATTTTGTCGACTTGATATTAGATGATGACAAGATAATTGACATGTTGTTTGACACAATTAATATGTATTAGTTACACTTTTGATTTTTTATGATTATAATTCCAAAGAAATTAAAAATTTAATTGAGTTATAATAGTATGTTTTAAATAACACATCAATTAGTGTATCATTATCTAGTGTTATATAAACGATAAAATATTTAACAGAAAACTCATAAAATAAACTAAAATCTCATAATTATAATACTTAAGGATCTAATTTGCAAAAACTAAAACTAAAAGACTAAAATTGAACGATTACAATACAATTCAAGTCAAAGAAAAAAAAACCCTTAAAACATGAGTCATCCATTTTCATCTAATAATTAATTCTAAGTTGTAAACCAAATCTATTTCTGTATAGTCAAAGATTATGGGTTATCTTACGATGATGATAACCATTAGACACAGAGCTATAAATTTTTTAAAATATTAAAACAAGTATCATAGTAATAATATACTTGTTTACTTATTTAATATACTCATTAAACATGAGTGGTTTAAAACTCACAGTAGTAAATCATTCATTGTCAATGGTCATAGAAAAAGTGGTAAATGAACGAGAAGAATCGCCATATATAGGACACCGATTTACTACAGTAACGACAGCTCAGGACCCATCAGAATTCAGGATTGGGTCGAACAAAAGAATTAAACTATAATATCATATCATTCAGTGGCCTTATGCGGTCTCCGTTGCTAATTAGTCTCTTCAAACTATGTCCTTCGTTAATTTGCCTTAAAATATGTGTCCTTAGCTTAAAACTAAAGATTCCAATACCATGGCCAGTCATTTATATATGAATGTACATCCGCTGTTAAACAGCACCTATAAATATGTGTACAGTTCATTATTTAAGACAAAAAGACAATGTATAGTGTACAGAATATATAAAAGATTCTATATACAAAGCGAACCAACAAAAACAGGAGTGTAGTGGAATGATTAAAGGAGATGGAATAATGATAAAGTTTATCAGACAAAACATTGCTTGGAAATTCAGGTTAATATATCCCTTATGTAGTGTCAGTGTTAGTGTTTGTTACTGCAAGCTAGCTAGTGCTGTATATCAAAGCATCAGAGAAAAAGCTATATAGACTTTAAAGCATACACTGCCACATATATAGGGGAACTAATTAACTTGATGAAAAATTGTCCTGCTGTCTCCCACCACCTTTGATGTAGTAATAAGAGCATCTACATACTTACAAGCAATTGCTCTATCAATGATGGAATTTTATGCGTTTTGTTGGATTGCATGGATTTGCGAATAAAAATCGACATTGAAACTTTTTTTTCTATCACCAAGTCCTGCCAACCCTAGCTAGCCTACCCATGTGACGAAAAGTTCCAAAATGCATCCAAGTCACTTGTCAACAATTGAAGGTGCATGGTAACATAAACATATCATGTGGATTTTTTTTGGCATCCAACTTCTACGGAACATGTTCGTGGGTTCATCACACATTACAAATCCTAATGTTGCTGTTTTGTGTTACATTGAGTGTTTTTCTGTACTATATGGCGGGCCAAAATTGCTTTCAGTCGGAGAGAGACGTTCAATTTTGAATAGCACATGAGAGGATCATTGTCGGAAGGAGTGTGAAAATTGAGAATTAAATAACTTGCTTTTGGAGGAAGAAGATAGCCAAGGCTTGATACACTTCACATGTGTTTCAAGGTATACTTTTGGTCTTAAATCAGAGATCACAGGTGTTTTCTAACTCATTGGATCATAGATTAATCTCATTTGTCATTTGTAATAGAGACTGTTGCTAGGTTAAGAGAATTTTGTATATGATGAAAATCATGTAAACATAACAAGACTTTACACCACGATATACTTATTATTAATTTAATTTATTATACACCTTAATTACATAATAAAACTTTTGATAATGACTTTTCTCCTTTAAGTGTGTTCAAATAAACATTAATTTTTTAATCTAGGTTTACAAAGTCATCGATTTGAGGCTGTAGTGATTTTAAGTTAGTTAAGGAACATTTTATTGCGGTTGAAAATGTCTTTTCAAAATAGCATATACCAATTTCATAAATGTATTTCCAAAAGTATATACCATAGTTTCAGAAATACATTTCCATAGTAGGTATCTATTAGTCCAGAAAATCATTTTTGGAAGAGAAAAAGAGGTTACAAGGAGTGTAGCCATGTAGCCCTTTAAGGAAAAAGGGTATAATGGATAATTAAATTATAAAAGGAGGAAAAAGGGTGTACTTAGGAAAAGTGGGTATAAAAAGCAAGTTCCCTAAACTATCATGTCAATTGTCCTAAGTGAAAAACTCACCCATTTAGTTAGGGGTTTTGAATCCTACACTCCCTGTAGTGAATTCTTGCACCTCCCTTTCTCTCTAAAAAGTCAAAAATACCCTTAATGAGATATACCTCTTAGAACCCTATCACCCTCGACAACGTAACCCTATTCCTGTGACAACTCTCACCTTCCCGCGACATCATCTGGTTCACCCACGATGACTCCTCCATTTCAATGGTTCACTTCCTCTCCCTCTACCTTGCATCGCCAAAGCCTCAATGGTTGTTGTTGTCCAGCTCTCGAGATGGCTCTTTCCTTCTTGTGACGACATTTGGTTCCCCCGTGATAGCTCCTCCATCTCAAGGGTTCATCTCCTCTCCCTCTTCCATGCATCGCCCAAGCTTCAATGGTTGTTGTCGTCTTTCTCCGTTGTGACAAACTACGTGGGAGGAGGTTCGAGTTTGAAGAAGGGAATGGGGGTCCTATTGCCTATTCCATAATAGGATACGTTTCTAGAATAGTAATTCTGGAATACGGAAAACTATATTCCAAAATCGTCGTTATTTTGAAAATGTATCCTATTCCGAAATGTAAATTTCTGTATTCCAGAATGTAGGTTTTCATATTTTGGAATATAGCTTTTCATATTTTGGAATAATTGTTCTGGAATAGAGGTGCCTAGTAAAGGAATATTTTTGTTGGTTGGAGTCTTTTGGGAGGTGTAAGATGCGAAATGGGAGATGCAAGATATAAATGTGTTTACTTAGTCAATTAGCCTAGAACTTCCACACATATAAGCCCATAAAAGAAATTGATAGATAATATCAATATGGGCATTACTATTAGCACCTCCTAAAACCCTAATTTTTAGAAATTTATTTATTTTTGACAAAAATACCCTTAACATTTGACATCCCACAATAAATTAGAAACAAGTTTTTAGAATGTATCACGATAAGATTTTGTTGAAATATAAATTGGAAACACATTAGTTTCCTTTCTATTGTATATCTGGACAAGATCTTTTTCAGATATACAATGAAAACACATTTTCTTTGAGCATCTTGACAAAAAATTTACGTGATAAAAAATAAAATGATTTCTAATTAATTGATGTTAGGATTCAAGTGTGAAGATGAAATTTTACATATATTGAAAAAAAATAAAAAAGTTAAACAACATATGTGAGGAAAACTTACAAGTATAATGTCTTGAAGTTTTGGATTAAAAATATAATATTAAATTTACTTATATGATGTGTTCGTAATCCATTGAGGTTTCCATTCAAAAAAAAAAAAGAAAAACATCCTTCTGGCGGTATATGCAATTTAGTGCATATTCCTCAACTGGTTTGTGCATGCGCCGGCCTGCATCCATTATATACACTCTTGCATCCATTATATACACTCTAGCTAGAAGCAGCCATAAGATTTACATTTTTGTATAAATCTATAAAGTTGAAAAGTAAAATCATTTAATCCTCTTCTCGGACATGAGATTGCTAAAATATTGTTAATTTCATGCTGCTAACACCCTTTCTCCTATCAATAAACAAATTATTGAAACCTTCTGTCTTCAAAGACTCTCCCATTGATACAACATTTCATAAAGACGTGTGACAATATATATACAACTGTTTTGGCAGATGAGTATTTGATGTTTGGATTATGTTAGAAGTTGCATATCAAAGTTTCTAGTTCTGTAGACAATAGACTCTTGGAAGATTCCGAGAATGTCACATGTTGAGAGGAAATATTCACAAAACATACTTGAATGTGAGTAAAACCAACGAGACGACAATTCTGGAAGAAGACTTGTGCACAATGTCATGTGTGATGAAAACCTCAGTAGTAGGAGGTATACAGATGATGATACGTTCATTCTTAAATAATGAAATACAATCCGCAAAGTAAGAAAATCTGACAAAATAAAAGTCAGAAAACGAAAAAAAAAAAGATAAGAAAAGTTATAGTGAAACTGTTTCCTTGGCATATCTATCTTAAATATTTTGAAAAAGAATGAATAATGCTATTTGTATCCCGCAGTTCAAAATGTGATTATTTAAACGATGACATTGAAAAAGAATGCATAATGCTATTTGTATTCAGGACTGGCCCAAGGATAAGTGAAACTTAAGTAAATTTTAAGAAAAAATATTTATATTTTAAATAAGAAAACTATATTGAATCTTTTTGTTAACATATATGATTTTTTAAATAAAATGTTAACTTTTTTGTTTACAAAAATTAAAGATAAATAACTTTTTTTATTGATAGATTTAAAGCTTAGAGGGTGAGCTTTGGTGCAGCGGTAAAGTTGTGCCTTGGTGACTTGTTGGTCATGGGTTTGAATCTGGAAACAGCCATTTAAAGCTTAAGTTTTAGTTATTTTATTTTTGGACTGACTTGTTTGTGCCTTATTAAATTATCATTTGTTTTCTTGTAAAACAAATAATACCATTTTTTCATATGCTTTGAGTAAATAAGTTAGGGGATATTAATACATCTTCTAGAATGCCTTTCAATTACTTTAAAAATATTAAATGATTTTTATGTTTAAGATATAATATATACTCTTTTTTAATATCAAACCTTTTTTATTTTTACTTCTTCATATGCACTTGGTACATAAGGCAGAAAAATAATTTAAATTATTATTTTAGTATTGCATCATAAAATATAATAACTTCAAAAAATTATTTTTTAGGGGAATTCAAAAAAATTGTTAACAGTATATTGTTTAACACACTTTTCGCTACATGATACTTATTATTAACTATTAAGTGAATTTGATCATATGAGTCCCATTAAATAAATAATGAAATTTACATAATTTAATAAATCTTAAATGAATTGTATCAAAAATCAAAGTGACTCCTACATGAATTTTATTATTAGTGAGCCTCATTAGTCCATTTTATTTATTAAATAATATGTAGCGTCCAGTACATACTTTATGAAACAAATAAAACAATTCAAATTTCACCATGTATTCAGTTATATCTTCGTTTCCTTTCACGAGTGATAAAATGGACTAATGGGCATGTTGGAAAATTTTTTTGTTTTTTTAGATGGTACTTTCCTATCATATTGCTGGTCTTGTAGCACCTTCATATTTTACCAAAGTCAGACACCTAACAATATAACATCACAACCACACTAGCTAATATAACACCCCAACCACACTACATATTTTTCATTATATATCTTTTGATTTCACACCATACGATAATGTTGTTTACAATGATTTATTTTATTGGTTTCTTTATTACACAAAATCTTTTTGGTTGCCTAAAAACCAATTAATCCTAAAATTGATTAAAAAAAAGAAATAAAAATTAGGGAGGGGTTAGCAGAAAGTAGAAACCATATCTACTTGTTTAGAATCCTTCCTTCATATTGTAGATTAAGTTAGGCATGTCAATTGCACGTTTTTTTAGTAGAAATCTGCATACTGTGCGTAATCTACTCAATATTATATACTAAGGTACACATTAGGCTGATACATATAGAACATAGTGGATTTGTGTAAACCTTCACTGAGACGACAAAGTATATAATCTTTGCTGCATTTGGTTAACTTCGAAAATGCTCATAAGTTTAATTTTTCTAGTTTTGTGTTTAAAGTCTGTAACTCAAAACTATAATTAATTAATTAGTTGGTAATTACTCTGTTTGATCTCATACGCAAGCATAGAGGATAAGGATGAAGACTACATATCAAGTGTTAATGTGTTAAGTGGCTTTGAACGCAAGGATTTGGAGGCTTAATTTAATTTTTCCCTTGGGCAACCAAAGTTATGTTGTTTCTTGTGTACAAAAACATCATATAGAAGAGTATAGTTACCAATTGAAGAAAACCCACCAAATGAGTAGAAACCAAGAGGGTATAATAAAATACTAGTCAAGAACTTTAGGCTTCACAAGTAAGTTTATGTAAGTAGGATAGTTTGAAAGCGTGAATATCCAGAGAAAGGGTAACTTTATAGCTTATACACACATGGTTTTAGCTTCTCCCACGAGAGAAAAAAATATGTGACAAAGACATAGCACCGAAGTGGCCATGTTTTTCTTGCATGATTGCACTGAAAAGGAATTTGGTGAATTAAATGAGAAGCAGTACTATTCAAGTCACTATGCTCCAAGCAACCCCCTTGTTAAAACTGGTCTCATTTTCTTCCAATCTTTTCACCTACTATATATGACCCAAAACTAAAAGTAATAGCTAGCACACATCACCGAATGGGATGGCTTCAGTCCCTTCTCTGCCCTTTGAAGAAGCTCTGGGATCGCCTTCATTCGAGCCACAAAAAGCGTAAGCATGCATTTTAGCTTCATTTCTTGATTTTTTTATTCATAGAAATAAAAAATAGATATGGAAATTTACAATAACTCACACATCTGAGTGAATGGACTGAATTAGACTCCCTTCAATTCTAGACACATTTCATGCCTTATGATTCCATCTTAAATTATGCAATTGACATTTTGTATCCTCTTTTGTTCTCTTTTAATTTACCAGCTTTTGTCATACATGAAATTTGTTAATATTTACATTACTGATTCATAAACATAACATAGTTTCATTTCATCTATTCATATCATTAATCTTCATTTTATACAAAATGATGATGATACCTTTGTTTGTTTTGAAAAATATATAGGGAGAGGAATATACATTCTGTATAAGGATGTGAAGTCTTGCCCTTGCGAAGATGTGCATGTGCTCTGGTCAATATTGGTTGAGTCAGGCGCTGCCCCTGCTTCTTTGCCATCAAAATGATTATGAATCTAATTTACCTTACTGCAAGTACAGAGAAAAAACTATTAATATAGTTTTATTTCAAGTACATAATATAAATGTATAGCATTTTCGATGCTCGATTTTCTCCTGCCTTTCTACATGTATTTCTAGTTTTCTATAGATTCTTATATGGAAGTGGTTTCGGACCTTTCCGAGGCTGAACGAGTTGTAAATTGCTCGTCGCCTTTTTTTTCTTCTTCCATAATTGTAATTAAATTGGTGATGCACTTCAGTGATAAAAGCTAAGAGTTGTGATTATTTTCACAGTTGCAAATGTGATCATCCCACAAATAATTGCTCGTCGCCTTTTAATAATTAATGTTAATAAAAATTCATCAAATTCATAATAATTATATATAATATATATAAATATATTTATAATATAACGTTAATAATTAGATATATAATACATAAAATATAAAATATAATAGTAACTGATGGAAAGTCATAAAAATGTTGATTCTTATCGTATCTATTAGTACGTATATTAGATTATAATTAATTATAATATATATTATTAAAAATTAATATTTTTTAGTATTAAAAAGATTAATATATAATTAGTAATAATATATATTTATTATCACATTTATGAATAAATATATTATTGTATTTTTTTTCCAGAAGTAGTATATATATTATTATACTAACTAATATATATTATTGTATTTTATTTTTATCAGAAAAAGTGGTATATATAATTGAAAGAAATTTGAATAAGGAGGGCTTTATCTCATATGTCAGTCCTTGATCATATTCTATATACGAAGATAAAGGATGGTCTTGTCTGAGACTTCACCCATCCCCTACCTTGCCTCGGACATTGCAACACATACAGTGGATAGTTTCCATATTATCTGTAATGGATCTATTAGCAATAAAAGTTGATTGCTCAATCGACACACACGTTACAAAGCCTTATCAGTCTGAGATCCTTCATGAAGGAAGGATTGTCACACTTCGGGATCAAAGCGATGTTCGTTTCATGCATATAACCCATTATATATCCTTCTCAAATACCAAAATCATAAATGTGAATTTAAAATTTACATAAATAAATAAGATTTATTAAATAAATAAAAAATACTTAAAAAATTGTCTAAAAGTGTCCTTATTTTTGTGGAAAAAATCCGTCAATTTTATTTATTTATTTT
Source organism: Glycine max (assembly GCF_000004515.6). Classification (NCBI taxonomy): domain Eukaryota; kingdom Viridiplantae; phylum Streptophyta; class Magnoliopsida; order Fabales; family Fabaceae; genus Glycine; species Glycine max. The sequence goes on from NC_016090.4 coordinate 38,237,506, forward strand.
ATATTATAAAATATTATATTAGTCACAATTACATATTACTATTTTTTAGAAACTATCAAACTTGTAGATTATAAATGATAATGAATGATAATTACAGATTAATATCTTCAGTTATTTTTATTACTATTATTTTTTAAATGTGATATTTTATTTTTGAAAATTAAAATTTAAAAATATATTAAATGAATGCATAATAATTAATTAATTAATGCATGAATTCAAATATTTATTAATGATATCATTAAAGTTTAAATATTAATGAATCAAAAATATTAATGAATCAAACTAATTAATTCTCTCTCTGGTCTTTAAGCAATAAAAGTCTTTTATTTTTTGTTTTAAATATATAAGTAAATCTTAATTACTTATGTCTTATATAATGAAACTATCTCAAAACTACCTTTTATCTATTAAGGCCAAAGATTTTTTTATGATTGATATCAAGTTCTAAAGGATATAAGAAAAATGTATAATTTTTAATTAGAAATGACACAATTTAATGAAGTTAATTAATTTTTTAATACTTTTGAATTTTTGTTTGCTTATAACTGAGACTAGATGGAGTATTCTTTAATCAACATGATGTGACATAGTTGGTAAATAACTTTATCTCTTAAGCATGTGATTATGAATTCGATTCCTGACTTGTACATATGCTGAGAAATATCAATCTCTTAAATGGATATTAGTACCTCAAGAGATTAGTCATTGACTTTCAGGTGAGAAATATCATACCTTAGCTAGTTCACACATTCTTTTTAATATTTTTTTATATCATTAACCAACTAATTAATATGATTTATTAAATAAATAAATAAAGAAAAAGATTGTTAAGTCAAAAGACATTTATATCTTAAAGATGAATCATAACTCTTAATTATTTTGACTAGATGCAAATAAATATAAATGATAAAATATGTGTCTCATATGTTATCATATCATGATCTGACACTATGCGTTTGAAGATTTAAACGATGTATTCATAAGACGATATGATATAAAATTTAAATAATACATTTAAAACTTTCATTTAATATGTTGTGTCTGGAATTATTTCTTACATAAAACATTCTCCTATAATCTGTCAAAGTCCTATGAAGAATAAATACAGTCCATAATTTGAAATACGTTGATCTTTATCAAAAGGCGCACTCTATTGTTACAGACCTAATATGATAAAAGAAGTGACTTCCCTACTGCAATACAAGGCACACTAGCCTATCAACATGAACATTGCATGAAGAAAGGACGTGCATTTAATGCAAGCATTAAATGCTTCAACGAACTCAAGACTTCAAACGAAGATTAGAGTGAAGAATCCAATCATTGTAAGACAACGAATAATTAGAGAAGAAGACTATATATAGAAGAAGCTTTGAAGAAATAAGACACTAATCAATCTACACGAATTTTCTTTCATTCTTTCTTTGTAAAGCTTTCTGTAAATTTTTCTAAAGATATAAAACTCTCAAAACACCTTATATACCTTGAGAGAAAAAACTAAAAGTGCTGAGTGACATATTCGTCTGTAAGACGATCATATAGTTTAGTTAGTGTGCAATCTTTCAATAAATCTAGTTGATTTGTTTAGAGCTAGCAATGACTTAGTATGACAAAGAATACTACTAAGTTCAAGTCAAGCTTGGGGTAAAACTTGTAAATGCAAGAGTCAAAAGTGATCGTGAATAATACTTGTAACTTTGATAAGTTAGTGAAATATTGGTGGTTGCCAAGAACTGGATATAGTCTCTGGTTTGAGATGAACCAATATATTTCTCTATGTGTTTTCTTTTTTGCTTTAACTGACAAATGGTTTGAATCTGTTTTTAGATTTTATATCCTGTTCTATTTTTATAAAGAAAAATGTTTTTTTTTATCATTGTTTGACTTAGTTTGATTAAGGGTTTAAGTTCTTTTTACATCAGACGATAAATGTATTTTTTGTTTTAGAAAAAAATTTAAATTTCTAAAAACACGATTCAACCCTCTTCTTATATTATTTGCTTCTACAAATTTTTTTTAAAGTATCCTTGTTTTGGACAGGAAAGAATGCGTCAAAAATTTCTTATTTTATATTATATCTAAAAGATATCATATTAGTGATACTTAGATATTAATAATTTTTGAAATACTATGAAACTTGTACAAAAATGTCTAAGTTTAGTTGATAAATGTTAAATCATGATAATAGATTAAAAATGAAAAATTAAATCGATCAAACTAACTGCAAAAGATTGATTTAAATTTAATATTATGTTTAAACTGAACCACATTTTTATTTTATGGTTAATTCGTATGACTTTTTATTTTTAAAACTGAATCAAGTTTGCAAACATTCATAATTCATAACACTCCTCTTATAAATATAATAAATGAATGCATAATAGTCATTAATTTATTTAAGCATGAATACAAATATTTATTATTAATACCATTAAAACAATTATCTTTTTTAATACCTAATAATAATAAATGTGTATTTAAAATTCATTTATATTAAATGTTTAACTAATTAGTATTTTTTTATCATTAACCAACCAATTAATATAATTTATTAAATAAATAAAAACTAAAAACTAAAAATAATAATTCTAAAGTACCCTTATTTTGAGCGGAAAAAAGTGCTTCAAAATTTGTGAAACACTTTTAAACTTCGACACTATAAATAATTACTCAATCCATTCTTATTTATAAGACTCAATTATTTAATTCATCAAGATTATGAAAAGTAATTAATTTAGTTGATAACAATAAATTTATCTTAAATTTATAATTTTTTTAAGATAATCATTGTTATTAGTATTTTTCCCTTTTAATTGTTTGTCACTACATTCTCTCTTTTTAATTAAAAGTATTTTTAGTCTAAAAATAATTAATACTAAAAATATTTTAGATTGAATCTTATAAGAAATAGTCAGCTTCATTTTAAACTTAAATCTTATGAATAAAATCGGAACGAGTATAATGATAAATAAAATAATAATTATAAATTAATACATTTAATACTTTTTATTTTATTTTTAAATTTGATATTTTTATTTTAAAAAATAAATTTATGAATATAATAAATGAATGCATAATAATCAATGAATGAATGGATTCAAATATTCATTAATGAAACCATTAAATCCATTATCTTTCTCCAATACATAATAATAAATATACATTTAAAATTTATTTTTATTAAATGTTTAATTAATTAATATTTTTTTTATCTTAAAATAAATACCATCTTAAGTTATTTTACATATGTAAAAATAATAATAAATAAATAAAAGAGAATAATAATTTTATAAAATTAATCTTATTAAATAGATGAAAGAAAATATTTTTCTTCATATATATATATAAAATACGGTACCAGAGATAGCAAGTGTAATATACAAATATTGAAGGATCTATATAGCAGTGACTTCCATTAGACTCAGCCCCCATTTCACTAGAAACAAATGGTGTCCCACCTACATAACAACCCAACTCCCTAACCCAGCCATTTTATATTAACACAAATGTTTCTTCATTCTTCAATCATAAGCCAGCTTCTCCTTCCCATATATCACAAAATATTGCTCCACAACAATTCCTTCAACCATCACCAAGTCAAAAAAATATAATTAATGTTATATTAAAAAGTTAAATAACATATTTATTTTCTTCTTCTAAATATGACATTTAGCTTGAGATAGAGGAAGTATGATTTAATAATGAGTACTAGCTATTGGTTAAGAAACTAAAAGATCTATCTATGATTTTTTTACATTCTCTTATAACTTTTACCATAAATATTTTTTTTTCAATTCTTTAATAACCAATGTTCCAAGAATACTCCTTAGCGAAACTCTAATATGTTTGATTCATATAGTTATTTTTCTTCTTAAAATCCATTTTTTATTAAATGTCTAACCAATTAAATATAATAAATGAATTATAAATGAAGGCATGAATTTAAATATTTATTAATAAAATCATTAAATTTCATTATCCTTCACCAATACGTAACAATAAATGTGCATAATAATAATAATAAATAACGTGCATTTCTTTTCATTTAAACTCCCCAACTTTCTTACTTTATACGTTATCAATATATATATATATATATATATATATATATATATATATATATATATATATATATATATATATATATATATACACACACACTTAATAATAACAAAACAAGGTACCCGGCTTCCTTTTTCTCTAAAAAAATAACAAAATAAGATTGTTTTGCAGTAAAAAAAAGGTTATTTAATATTTATTAGACTTCAATACAGTAAAATTCAAATGATTTAATATTAATTATTTTGATTCAAGAAAATAAAAAATAAAATTATTATTTTAAATATATAAAAAAATAACTAGTATTTAATAGAGTGCATTATTTAATTATAGTGTGCATTGAATATGTTTTATCAGTATTTGACTGTATTAAATGTTTCTTTCAAAATTATTAAATTTTTTATTGTCAGGAATCAAAGATATGTACTCATATGTTCTTAAATATAAGAAAAAAAAACACACTAACTACTTGATATCAAGAATTAAAAAATCATTAAAATTAATACTTCAATCAAATAAATAAATGTTATTTTAAAGATAATATTATTACATAAGATAAAAAATATTTGAGACCATAGGCAGTACTACTTAACCAATTAAACTAAACATCTTGGCACAATATTTTAATACTTTAACGTAACTAATTATTAATTATTTGAATATTTTATAAATTGCACTATATATTTTTTATCAATATTTTTAATACAACTTTGGATAAGATCTAAATTGAAAAATTTTAAATTGTTAAAAATATCTTGAAAGTTGAATTAATTAATGAAAAGTTTAATATCACACTAGGGTGAGTCCAATATGTTCTTACTTTGTCATCGCCATCATACATAAAATACTCACAAGACAACAATTTCTTATTTGGGATTAATGTGTAACTTAAAAAAAATGAAATTTATTAAAAGTGGAAGGAGATTTTTCTAGTCAACCAATCTTTATGACTATCTATCAAAATATCATTTATGAACTAAAATAATTCGGATTTATCAATTCAATAAATGGAAGAGAGTAAAGAGGAGTGAGTAAAAGTTATTTTCTCTCTCATGAACGTCCCCCACCTTTTTCCCTTGGTCTTTTATATAAATTCTTCTCACCACCACCGGTTGCAACAACATATATCCCCATCTCACTCTCTACCGTATTGTCAGTAAAACAACCCACTCCTACGTATTTGTTTTTGAGTTCACCATTAATTTGCCCACCAGACCATCTGTTTAGCACCACCATAACTCACTCCGGCAACCATCTACCGGACTAGTCCGTAGTCACAACCAAGACTCATCCGCGTCTGAATCCAGCTTTGAGTCCGCACCACCCATCACCGCAAGCACAAGTAGTCCTTTTTCTTTAACCCTTTAATTTGTTTTGCTCTGTTTCAGCTTTTTTGTGTGTGCATGAATATGTGTCATCATGTGATGGGTTAAACGTATTTTGGAACCTGAGATCGGGCCCTAAAGAATTTCTTTTCATACCACTGACAAACATGCGGAAAGGAGAGAGAACATAGATTTTAATTTTGTTAAATTAAATTTTAAATTACAAGATTATTATCCCTAAAATAAATGAGATAGTGGTTTTCTTGTCTTAATTTTTTGTGTAGACTGTAATTCACTATAATTACAATAGAAAAATGTGTATATTAACAAATCCATTTATATTCAAGACATAAGAGATAGGGTGCACCTATAAGTTTTGTTAATACACTAATTATTTGGTCTACGACGGCAATTGCTAGCAAGCTTTCACGAAGTGCTTGATCTACGAATTCAAGAGAAAATAAGAAACCTAGACCAAGAGTTGCAATGCTATTATGTTAGGGTTTTCCTTGCATAAAAAATTAGCACAACACACTTAGAGTATTACATTTATAGTTAGGTTTTCATTTACAAAACTAATTTGTTGGTCGCTTAGTATTTCAGTTATATAAAAAAAAAAACTTACACCAAAATACTACTCGACCATTACAAATTAGCTTCCTAAATAAAAATCTAACCTTAAACAATGATGTCGCATCTCTTGATTTATGTTTTTTATTTTTCTCTCGAATTTAATTATAGATCAAGAACTTCATCAAAACTTGCTAGCACTTGCCACCGTAGATCAAACAATCAGTGTATTCTTTCTTTCTCTCTTTGTGTATTATGTGTTTTCTTTCATCATTGACTATTAGTGTGTTCTCACCATGCTCTCTATTTCACCATTCTATTCATTTATTTGTAACATTGATTTCAAGTATATTTTATTCTTTGTAGGCACAACTGAGAAAAGGAACTTTGTGGAGACCTAAACTCTAAAGTGAAGCCAAAGTTTGTGTATTTGATTGTGAGTGTTCTCTCTCTCTCCGACTCTATTTCTTGCATTTGTAATCCATTGCTATGTTTTATTTGTTTTGTGTATGTGTGTGAGTTTATGTTTTTTTCTAATTGTTTGTCATTATAAAGTTGTAAATACCAAGTGTTTTTTTTTATTGTTTGGTTGTTTTTGCTATATGTTTGACAGTTTTTATTTATTTTCTATATTGTGTTTATAACTACTTAATATTTTCGGTATTGTGTTAGACACTATTGCATTGTTCTTTTACTATTTGAATAATTGTTTGCCCGATTTTTACCAAAAATATAACTATTTAAAAATATTGTGTTGATATTAATAATTAATTAAGTTGTATCTATGCCAAATAATTATAACCTGAAGTAATAAGATATCATTTTTATAGACATATCAATGTTATGATTTTTCTTAAGCTAACTAGAATAAGTTGATATCACTTAATTACAAAAATCTGTATATCCCAAATTTCCAATCTATTTGTATCTCAAATAACAGTCCCTAAAAATTTTCTCCTTCAATTCTATATAACACCGCATACATATCACTCTTTTTCCTCTGATATGTGCTTCGTTCTCATAACTTCTTCCATCTGATTCATTTTCAGAGGGCCATCTACATCCATTTCTCAACCCCATCTATGCATATCAGTGATTCGTGTGGAATTTATGTAAGTTTTCCCTTAGAAGTCAGATATTGTGTTAAGTGGCTAGCTCTGTGTTGTGCTTTAATTATTTTTTGTTAACTCTGGTTTAAACTTATTGTAGAACTAGGGTTTTTGAAAAATGGGTGAGAATTCGCAGTCTCAGACAACGCTCGAGAAACATGACGATGGTGATGAAAGAGGGGTTAAGGAGAGTGGGAACGGAGAATGCTCAAGGAGTCTTGAGGTGTATTTTGGCGATTACGCAATGATAAACATGGGAGAATTTTCAGGGTTTCCTCTGTCATTTGATGTTGGAAATTCAAACCCTCCTAATGATGGCGACAAAGACAAGATTCTGGGGCAGGAAGTTATTACAAGACTTCAAAATAATGGTCACAAAGATAAGACATTTCTAAGGTTGGAACTTATTGAAAGACTTCAGCACCGCACCAGAGGTTTAAGACGTTTAACTAGGATACATGGTGTGGACTTGACGAACGAAACTGAGGATACATGCCCCAGGAGATCCATAAAGAAAGAAATATTAGAAGAGGTGCTGGGAATTTCTCATCCCATGGTGAGTCAATCTGAGAAGGTTGTGGCACATGATGAGGAAAATGATGTAAATGTGCTTGAAAAAGAGCCACGTTCTGGTGCAAGAAAGACTAGGTCTGCTAGTAGGAAGCTGAACACAGGAAAAAAAACTGTGCTTTCATGGATGATTGAAACTGGAACAATACGGCAACGTGAGAAGGTTCATTATATGGATCACAAAAATGAACGTGCACTACTGAGTGGTGAAATCTTTGGAGACGGAATTCTGTGTGATTGTTGTTTTCAAGTTGTGTCCATTTCACAGTTTGAAGCCCATTCAAGGAGGCAAATAATCTCTGATGATACAGTACTGGAGAATATGTCTGAGGAATCTGATCCACTGAAGAATATGTTCGAAGAGAGGAGAGGACGTTCTCTCTTGCAATGCATGGAAGAAGCATGGAATAGACAAGATAAATCTTCTGTTGGTAAATTCTATAACGAAGTTCGTGTTAGGGGGAGTGACTATAACGATGTTACTTGTAGTCTCTGTGGGAAACGTGGAGACCTTATTTGTTGCGACACTTGCCCATCAACTTTCCATCAAAGCTGCTTGGATATACAAGTACGTAAACTTCTTGCATGATTATATATATATATATATATATACACACACACACACACATAGCCTATCATTTTATGGACCCTTTAATTTCATTTCATATGATCTACTTTAATAGAAATTTCTTATTTTGTCAATATAACTTTTATCTAATACAAATTAAACTATTAATATAACTTCTGTGATCAAGTTTTCACAGGAAGATTAGATTTTTTTTAATCAGTTTACTATATATCTTATAGAGTAAAAACTTTAATGAATTACTTTGGTTAATGGTAAAAAAAAATTCCTTACATAAAAAATTATACCAACAGAGATAACCCAATACTAAACCATTAGCAGTATGCATTTTTTGTAATGATTAAAAAATTGTTTTTGGTTGATCACTTTGAGAAAGATCCAATATTATGTCCTCTCTTAATAATAAGGAATTCATGTTTTGTAAAATAATGAAAGACATGCTTTCTATCACTAAAAAAAACATATATAATAGGTAACACTTGTAAACTCTATTGTTGATAAATTTTCTTCTCTTATAAAATATACCAATAGATATAATTTTGATAGCATCTTCAAAGAGAGTTATTTATGAGAGATTCTTAAACTTAAGAGTCAAATTTTATAAAACTTTATCATAGAAATAATTAACGTCATAATTTTATATAAAGTTGATTGTATAAGTAATTATTCTTAACAATTTTTGAAAATTGTAAGACAACTATAGAATCCATTTTAAATTCTAAAGGATTCCACATTTCCGCGCTAATACATGACATTTTATCTTAGTTATGCATGTATATGGTGCATTTCATGAAAAGCACCAAGAAAATCTTATTTTTATTCCTATACACGAACTATCATTTCCTGGTGCATCATTCTAATGCAACTTAATATTTTTATTGGTTTATGTGTCCTATAATTTGTATGAAAATTTTATGTAAGATATGAGTACTTTCTAGTCCTATTTAATAAAAAAAATCCTTTTTTCCTTGCAGACACTTCCATCAGGTGACTGGAACTGTATCTATTGCTGTTGCAAATTTTGTGGGTTGTATAAGCAAATGGACAGCTTTCAGTTATCCTCATGCCGTCTATGCGAGCAAAGATGTATATATCCTCTGCTTACGTGTATTCTTTTGTCAACTAGATACTCATTTCTCAAGTTATTTTCTTTCCCGCCAAAAATGAATTGAATAGCATTCTTATCTATTTTGTAGATCACCAATCCTGTCTTGAGGCCACTGGAGCCAATACTTCTCATTCTAAACACTCATCCTTATGTGGAAACGGGTGTAAAGAGGTATATATCCATAGATTTCATTTTCATGAATCTTATGGCTGTTTGTTATTAAACAAAACCCTTCTCACATTAACTAAAGATATACCAAAATAAAATATATAAGTGACATGCAATCCTCATCTTATAATTTATATAATTAATTAATTTTGTAAAATTGAATTAATTAGGTGTAATTATATTTTATGTAAGAAACTCCACCCTGACAAAAGGATTTAGTTGTTTTTGTTATTATAAGATATCCTAATGATGGTAATTTAACTGATATTTCTTTTATCGGCTAATATTATTAATTAGTTTATTAGTTTTATTAGAAATATTAATAAGAGAAATTTAAACTTACAATCTTTTCTTCATCTTTTACCTTTAAGATCGTCTTAACCATTAGATCAATTTTATATAACTAATACATAATTTGTTATTTTGTCTTTGCAGTTATATGAGAGACTTGAAAAGCTTCTTCGGGTTAAACATAATATAGAAGATGGATTTTCTTGGTCTTTTATTTGCCGGTCAGATGTTGATTCTAACGCCACGCAGATAGAACCCCGTGTGGTTGAATGTAATGCCAAAATCGCTGTTGCGTTATCTGTAATGTATGAGGGCTTCAGGCCATGCATTGATGATGGAAGTGAGATTAATCTGATCCACAGTGTTATGTATAATTGTGGGTAAGATACTTGACCAGTGTCTTTTACATGCTTTAAAAATTTTCTTGTGGCTGATGGCAGGCTGGAGTAGCACAAATAACTTCTTGTAGGTGCATGTTATCTTCTCTAAATGGCATTTGAATGTATTTGACCTTTAGTTTCGAAATATATTTCCAATTATTTCTCTGTAGCAAAGGTGCTTGTATTCCCTTTTCCTTCCTATAGTTAAGAAGGAATACGAAGATACAAAAAAGGATACTAAAAGAATGAACTCAGCTGCAGTTTTCCCCTTTGCTAGTTGGTGCTTTTTGCTTAACCCCTTTGGAGTGTTTGAAGGACTTAGCTTTTATGCTCTTGTTTTGATCTTCTTGTATTGCTTTATGTTTTTTTTATGTATCTTTGGTTGGGTCACATTTCGTGCCTTCTTAATATAGTATATGTTTGTCTTTCAAAACAACAAAAGCAGAATGAACTCAGATACAGAATCTAGTTAAATAATTATTGTAATAGGATTTTCTAAACTTTGTGCTAGATATTTGTTCAATAGAGATAATACAATATTTTTTTATATAAGATAGACATAATGAGTTTTGACATTCACATTTAAGTAAGTTATGGGATCATAATTTCATGCATCTGAAAATCTTATATCTGTGTAAGAGTGGATAGGTATTCATTTTTTTTTATCATGTGTGTGATTTAATTTATTACAAAATCTAAATATCTTGGTCAGATCAAACTTCCCTCGCCTGGATTGTAAGAGATTTATTACTGCAATTCTAGAGAGAGGTGATGAGATTACCAGCGTTGCATCAATCAGGTATAAATGCCTATTTAAATTTTCAATTTGCTTATAAATGCCTTCATGCAGCATAATTAAGTACAAATACATTGAAGGCATTGGCAATTCTAGAGAGAGATGATGAGATTACCAGCTTTGCTGTCTGATGAATTGATTTTCAAATACTATTGCTGCTTCTCTTTTTATTTAGTGTTTAGGTAACATACATGTTTTAGAGTGTATTACTGCTAATCAGTCATATTTTACCTGGTTTACTACTGTTTTGAGAACTTCCTTTTTGTGAAGTTACTTTCTTTAGCTATGGTTCGATATCATCATAATAATGAACTCTATCCTTAGTTTAAATTGCTTCCCTACTGCTAAATATCAATTGCCTTTCTACAAATTAAAGTTATTGATATTTTTATGTCACCTGGATGCATGACTGCATGCTGACAAATGTATAATCCATCATACATTGTGAAGCTTCTATTTGGCTAAATATATAAAATACTGATGATAAAGTTTATTAAATAGGATTCATGGGAACCAACTAGCAGAGATGCCATTTGTTACAACCCGCTCTGTTTATAGGCATGAAGGAATGTTCAGCCGGCTTCTAAACGCCATTGAATCGGTGAGTTCATAGTTAAGGTTATTTGTCTCTTTCGTTACAAGTATGTGCTGATGCTCTACAAGCAAAATTGTTCGCAAGGTTTTGAAAAATGATCATCTACAAATTCAATTGTGGCCTTTTAACATATAGTTTTTTTTTTTTAATGTTTTTGTGACTATATTGTGGCCGGCTGGCCGCATTGTTCTACTTCTCTGCAACTTCTTACAATATCAAGAATTTCAATGAAACTTTGACTATGATATATATAAACTTTTTGGTTACTTCAAAATTAACTTATGTTTCTATGATGTTACTATTTGCCTGCAGGCACTCAGCTTTCTAAATGTTGAGTTATTAGTCATACCATCTGTCAAAGAATTAAGAGAAATTTGGATTCGTTCCTTTGGGTTTGAGCCACTTGATTTGAGAAGCAAGAAAATGATGAAGGGCATGAATCTGTTGGTATTCCGTGGCACCGAAATGTTACAGAAAAAGATACCAAAGCGTAATTTTCCTGATGAGAATTTGAAGTCATATAGCCGTCAAACAAGTAAAAGAAATTTGGACTCGTTCCTTTTTAATTAAGGCTTGCCTCTCTATCCCTGAATACATGCACGCACGTATGTACGTGCCAAATAATTCAGGTTCTTTATATATATATATATATATATATATATATATATATATATATATATTGTATGTTGTGGAATTATGCAGGGGATTGGCTATTTATTTAAAAGGGTTTGGATACTCTTGTACCCCATATTATATAAAATTTCTTTGGCTTATCATTAAAAAAAAAACCTTGCCGGTGGTGCTTCATGGCTTCATGCAGTGCTATGTTGAGGTAATAGTCCTTTTAAACCAAGCTATGGTGAGGTACATTTAAAGTTTGTATTAGGGTTTAAAAGTACTTTATTTGCGAATAATTATAAACATATTACAATATTTTTGTTTTATTTGTCCGAAAATGTATAAATATAGTATTTATTGTTTTTATTTTTATGCAAATCTTTCAAAACAAAGAAAATAATAATAATAATTTAATAATTATTATGAAAATAAAAAATAATAAAATATTTTCTCAAAACTAAATGCTATGTCCTAAGCTATATGGGAGGTTCACCGACGTATCCAAAAAAAAATTCTCAATAGGAACAAGAAATAATTTATAATATTTTTGCAAAAAAATATCACAAATTTTTACAAAATATATAATTTTATAACCAAAGAATAATTCAAAATACTTAAACTTATACAAATTATAATATCATTTATGTATTTTTATTGAAAATATCTATGAATGTTTCATTATTAATACTATATATATATATATATATATATATATATATATATATATATATATATATATATATATATATATTATCTCTCTAGGTATGTAATTAATCAAACAATCATTCATCTTTTTTTATGTGATTGTGCATTTTATTTTTCACAAAATGTATTGTTAAGAAATTTTTAAATTACAAATTCTCTTAATCTCTTGTTTTGTTTGAAAATTAGGATAAAATCACTAAATGAAAGTATGTAGCATAAGTTAGTAAATGAATCCTTCTGTTTAATTGGATATTGTTGTAGCATTAAAAATTATGTTATTATTTTTGGTCTCCAATTTTTTTAGGTACAATTTAGTTTTTTTTTTATTTTTAAAATGTTTAATTTAATTCCTTAATTTATATGTTACGTTCAACTTAATCCCTTTATTTTTAAAATTTCTAATTAGGTCTTTATTTTTTAAAATGAATTTAATTTAGTCTTATTTTTTAAAAATATTTGGAGATGATAAAAAACGAATGAGATTAAATTGAACTTATTTTAAAAAATAAGAATCTAATTGAACTTTTTAACTAAATAGATCAAATATTAAACTAAAAAATAAATTAGAGGACTAAAATAATAATTAAATTTAAAAATTAAAAGGATAAAATATTAAAATTAGTATAAATTAAATTCTCTCTTTTTTATTTCTTACATTTTTAAAAAACTATCTTATATAAGTAAAAAAAAAAAAATAGTGGGAAGAATTGCTCGCACAACTTAATAGGTAGATCCGTCCAGGAGAGGTTTGAGATTTTCAAAGACATTGTGAATCTAGCAAGCTATCTAGCAATTTAGGTGGAATGAGATTTTCAAAGTCATTACTGAATAATGCATTTTAGAAGAAAAACCATTTTGGTTTTAGACTTACGATAATTCCAAAATTTGAATATAAAAAAATTAAATCAATATATATAGAGAGAACACTGTACTCGGTTATTTTTCTTTATTAATTATTTTTTAATTATTTTATATACACATATCTTAAAAGTATATCCTAAAAATTAAAGGGATGACATTTTATAATCTTATTTTATGCTAAAAAAAAAAAAACTTATGGGAAACCCACCTTATTATTTGACTAGATTATAGCTATACAAACTTAATTCAAGTTTTACATCAATAAATTATAAACAATTATATAAGAAAATTTGACACCATGAGTCTTCTCTTCACTTGTATATTGTTCAACTTTTTCACTTCTATTCTACTCCATGTGAAATTTCACCTTATACTCCAATACAACATAGAACAATAAGACCAAAAGTTTTTGGCTGAATCTTCTTGCATGGCTCATACCCAAGTTATTTCACTAAAAAAATTAATAATTCGAAAACAAAGGAGGGGGTCAAATTGTGATTCTGATTCTGTCTAGCTTTTTGACGATTCTTATTTTTCTTATCTGCATGTGGCCATTTCTGATCTATGTCTGGATATGCAACGATTCCGTATAAATCAAAAAGACGATTAGTCAATAAGCTAATACTTATTTATTCATATGTATTGACTTGTCAAAATTTCCTTTATAAGGAACACTTTGAAGAGTTAAATAATAACATTAATGAACCAAGATGTAACGACAAACCGGAGGTAGAGACTGAATTGCCCACCTGCAAATTGTTATTACGTCTTTTATGCATCTGCATAGAATTAATTCTGACGAAACCTGACTATATGAGTATGAGTATGAGCATGACACAAAAATTAGAGGAACAGTGGCACTAAGTGAGAGCATTTCAGCTCGAGACACCATTATGATTCATGAATACAATATAAATAAATAAAAACTTGCTTGTTCTCTCTGCAACCCTGCAGAGTGTTCAAAACCATTTTTTTTCTTTCTTCTAACTTGAATACAAGTTGCCTCTGTTAGTTGTTACTTCCCATCTTTTTTTCTACAAAACACTTTTTTCTCCAAAATTCTGAATTTCTCATTTACCGTTCGCTGCATAAACTTACTAGTTTCATGAGAAGCGACGAAATTAATAAAGAAAGTTTTCCAGACCTGTTAAGCGAGTAAATAATCAAACTAGCTAATTCCGAATGATAATTTCAGTGACATTGATATATAAATGATAAATTTAATTATTATCTCTTAAAAGTTCTAAAATGTGATTTCTCAAACTAATGAAGGTGTTGGTTCGAGTGAACCAGATTGTTAAACAAATTTAATCACATTTAAAAACTACTAAACTTGACAATTAAATACTACTACTTATTTAAGGATCATAAATATAATTATTCAAAGGCTAATTCACTAATTAACACAATTAGATTATTTATTCTTCAGCATAGGTATACTCCGTATTCGAAAGAGTTTAATTTAACCTTCCCAGTGTAAGAAATGACCTAGTAAAATCCTCACAAGTTTGAAACAGAAAAATAGCTAGTTCCATCATTTTACATGTGTTTTTTTCTTTCTAATTTAAAGTTTTTCTTAATTAAAAAAGAAAAATTTATCAAATGAAAAGAAGATAACTGTACGAATATTACTGTGATAGAAAACCAAAAATTTACTCCACTAAATGAGAAATGAAATCCAATTGAAGAAAAAATTGTCAGGTTGACGTCCCTCAAATTAGATTAATATCTCTGTCCCAAATAAAATTAGAGTATTAATATTCCTGTTCAAAATTATATAACATTACTTATAAAAAAAGATAAATAATATATAATAGAGAAATAGAAGGAAAAAAATAACTTTTAAAATGTTGTATAAAAGTTTATAATGAGATAAGATATATTATTCCTAGAGAAAAAAGAAATGGAAAAGATGCATAAGGACACCGAATGCATGGCTACGGGGACCAACTTTGGGATCGGGTTCCCCACACATTAACAAACTAAAAACAAGAAAAATCAAAGATGTCACTTCCTAGCTACTGCTATGCTAACTAAGTGCTAATTAGTAGAGTAAATAAGTAAACTAAACAACGAAAATTGTGATGCCGCACATTAATTAATCAAAGTAAACTTGTGCTGAAGAAATCATTAGTGCTAATGCAAAACCTTTATAATGAAAAATAATGTTGGTTGTACCACTAATTAATCATCACTGTCTGAATTACCAAAAAAACTCACTGTCTGGCGCCTAAGTTAAGTTTTCAACTTACAGATGCACATGCAAATTCTCAATAGTTATCTAACTCGAACATCCACCGCCGTCGCCGGCAACGTCATCGTCATCGGAACCGGGATCCTGCGGCGGAAAATAAGAACGCGATATGAGGCTGAGGAGAAAATCAGAAAAAGCACGGAGAATGAACTTGTGCGTGCTTTTCGGGTTGAGCGCAAGATAACAAAGAAGAAGCTCGTGCAGCTCGCGCCATTTGGACGCCACGTCCATCAACTCGGGACGCGCCGCCACCATCTCCTCCATCGACTGCCGGAAGTCCGCGTAAGGGTCCGGCGAGTACTTCGTTACTGCAATGCTGCTGTCCAATAACGCCTTTGCTTCCCTTTCGTCAGAATCATGAATGAAACCTAAAACAAATTAATTTAAGGAAAAAAACAAGTTATGCACTATATATATATATATATATATATATATATATATATATAGTTTACAATAGTTTTACATCACCATCTACTATTTTAAAAATTGAAGATTTATGATTGAATTACAAAAAAAAAATCTAAAATTAATAACAAATATTTTTTAATAAATTTAAAAATTGAGATTCAGTAATTTTACTCTTGAATTGGTCCTGTCTTTCGTCAATGGATGAGGATGTGGTGCAGTCGGTGTCGGTGGTGTTGGCGGATTCGACGATGGAGTTGGAGCGGCCGGGGGAGGTGAAGAAGAATCGTTGGGAGGCAAAAGCGGTGACCAAGTCGGCAGGTTTGGGTTCGGGTCCAAGGCTCGGAAATGGGTTTTGTGGGGTCACGGTACTGCGATCATGGTTGAAGTCCTTGATTAGGGTTGATGACGTGGCGGGTGGTGATGGATGGTTGTGATTGTGATGAACGGGTGAGGAAGTGGCGGTGGGGTTTGTCGGATGAGATTTGGGTGTGAACGGTTGCATGGGATTGGAGAAACATAGTTTCAGGTTGTAGCGGCTGAGGTTGTTTCTTTTTCTTGTTGGCGGCGTGTTTGTGTTTGGCATAGTTGGTTATGTGAAGAAGGGAAAAAGGAAGAAGAAAGCTATGTGCTTGGTGGTTATATATACTATTACTTGTGAAGTGTTTTGTATGAGATCCAAATTTTAGAACACGGATGAGTTGATTTTTTCTTTTTCTGAAAAGAAAAAAAGGTGAATGGAAAGAGAAGGGGGATTCGGTGGGCATTTGGGTTCGTACGATTTCAACGGTGACGGGACAGCCGTAGAACACTGTAGTATTAAAATTGGACCCACTGTCTTCGATGATCAACTCTTGCTTTCGTCTAAGGCGTGTGTAACTGGACGGCCTCGGCAGATTTTTTCTCTCTACTTTTTAGAGAGAGGAGAAAGAGACACGAGAAAAGGGTTTTTTTTTTTTTTTTTTACATGAAAAAGATGGATAAGTCAATCTTCATTTATTAAATGTACCCAAAAAACATCTTCATTTATTAAGATAAAATTTAATTAAATGCAGTTATTTAAGATGGTTTTACCTTGTTATTCAGTTACAGTTGACATTTTGTCTTGATAATTAATGCAAATATTTATTATATAATATATTATTAAACACTCATTCAAATTAATGGATGTAGTTCAATTAATAATAGACTCTAAATTTACAAAAGATAATTTATGTTTGATTCTTACATAATATATTTTTTTAAGAGTAAGAAAGAATTTCAAATGTAATTAAGTCTTGAATTGATGATTAGTGTTATGGTCAAATTAAAGTTAAAGTTTGTTAAAATATTTTAAGATTTCACTGGAAAGTCAAAAATCGTAATTATAATAGTTAAAAAAATGCTCAGATCAAGCATAAGTTCTATTAATCTAAATCATAGATTTAAATGTGAATTGAAGAATAATATTAAAAGTACTTTAAAATTATAATATTATTTTTTATGAGAAAAATTACAATATTATAAATACGAATTCAATTCTTTCTAAAGATTACAATTGACATTTTGTCTTAATAATTAATGCAAAAATTTATTATAAGGAATATCAAAATGGAATTTGAATTTGAACTTTTTTTATGTAATAAATTATTAAAGGCTTGGTTAAAATTCAATGGATCCAAGTAAGTTCACGATGACTTTATGATAAATGACTTGTTTTCGATTCTCATGTAATACATTATAATATATTATTAGAGAAAGACAAAGAATTTTAAATGTGATTAAGTCTCAGATGAATGATTAGTCTCATAGTTGATTCGAAGAATTGAAACTTATGAAATACTTTGAGATTCTATTAGAGAACTAAAAACTCTAATTAAGGTGGTTAAAAAATGCTCAATTCAAGGACAAAGTGTGCCTGAATCATAAAATTGAATTTCATCGAATTGAAAAATAATATTAAAAGCACTTTAAAATTACAATATTATAAATCCGAATATAATTCTTTATAAAAATGTTATATGATAGAGTACTTTAAAATATGACTATAGCTATAGTACACTTTATAATTTGTAGAATTCTTAAAAATTAATTCTTTATATAGCTTACTTTCTCTTATTGGATACTACAATTGGTTGAAAAGAATATTAGTCTTATTTTCATATCACTCATAAGGTTACATTAATACTTTTATGTTAAAAGTGTTTTTCGGATATGACTCAGGGATGATTTAATTTATCGATCGCCTTCAATATGTTGATGAACCATATTGGTGAGAATTAAATTGTACAATTTATGGTTGCTAAAATCTACATATTATATGAGAATGTCAACTGTGTCTCCAATCGATCGCCAGGGTTTTCCAAGAATTCTCACTAGAGGAAGAAGAACAACTAAAGAGGAGTACAAAAAAGGCCAACGTGAATGATGGTAATTGGGTTGAGGTTACGGATAAGAAGATGGAGAAGAAGACAACAATGTTAGAAAATGTTGCAGAACACTTCTTTAAAAGTTGAGCCAAAGGAGTTATTTAAAACAACGGCAAGTGAAGGTAGCTATGCAACGCAAGGCCATTACATACAAAGATATCTGCTTGGGAGTCAATGGTGGACCATAATATAAGTCATATGCTTAATGTGGTCTGATAAGGAAAAGGAGAGTTAGAGTTTGAAAAAAAAAATCCAGAGGGCTAAGAAGAAGATGTAGCTAACTTGTGATAGCCATAGGTTAAGGTGGCCATAGATGAAACACCACGTACAAAAGCATATTATCATTGTAAAATTTTGTTGAGAAGATGTTTTGTATTAATAAGGTTTATGCTGAACCTATTAACCAAAATGTGGAAGTCAAATGGTGGCATGGAATCATTGATTTGGAGAATGATTATTATTTATTTTTTTTATCAAGGAAATGAATGATGTATATCATGTGTTTACTAAAGGATCAAGGATGATTGTTGAGCACAACTTGAATCTAAACTTTTATTATTTTATAAATTTTATCATTTAAGTTTTATTATCCAACTTTTATAATTTTATGGATTTTATAATTCAAGTTTTTTTTCATGAATTTTATCATTTAACTTTAATATTTTATAAATTTTATCATCTAAATTTGCTATCTTGTACATGTATCCATCATGTTAGTAACAAAACAATATAAAAATTTCCTTTTCTAATTTTTTTATATCAATTGTAGTTATAAATAGTGTAAAAAAGTTGTTTTTTGCATTGGTTGTGATTATAACCAATATAAAAAATTATTTTTTTACATCGATTACAAAAATCAAAGTCATTTATATTTGATAAATAATTTTTGAAACTACCTAGTTTGGTAAAAAAAAATTATCAACGGTAATAAAATACACAAAAATTAAAAACTTAGGTCATAAATTTGATAAAAATAAAACTTGAGTGATAAAATTTATAAAATAATAAAAATTAAGTGATAAAATTTATAACTAAACCTAAATTTTGTGACAATCATTTTGTTTAAAATTGAGAAGATCATAGGTCAAATGCTGATGAAGAATGATGAGCATAGGTCAAACATGTTTTGTTTGAGATGAATGCTTTTGCTAATCATTAGGCACGTAAGTCTAATGTTTCCAAGAATAGCATGGCAGACATAATAGTCCTCGTGCAACAGAAAAGAACAGCCTAGAGACGGACTACTCTGTCTCTGAATATCGTCCCTATATTACAAATTTTGTTTCGTCTATACCAGCTTAATTTGTCTCTGCTTCGGTCTCTTCCAGAGACGGATAATTTCCGTCTCTAATTCGGTATATCAAACTTTTTCTAATATATATTTGTTTTTCCAAATGGATTTGATTTTATTTCTTTAATGAATTTAACTAAATTTAGATCTGATCTTAGCTTTCATAGTACTTTACTCATATGGTTTGGATTTTATTTTCAGATTGATGTATCAATTCTTTTTAATATTTGTGGCAATCTATTTAAATTGTGATCTAATTTGCTAATTGTTTAGTTGAAGTACCCTCTATATCTTGAATATTTTTTTTCTTATAAAAAAATTATTTATATTTTCCTGCATGGTGATTTTTCATAAAAGATATATGAAATATGATCACACTTACACAATATAAACATTCAATTAACACTCTTTATTTCTCTTTAATTTTTTTTCTTATCACATCATATCACCTATCACATTTATATTTTTTTTCTCTTAATTTCTATCTCATGATGCAGTTTAGCACAAGGTGCACACGAATATTTTCTCATAAATTCTATAGCAAGTCTTCATAAAAAGGTTAGGTAATATATATGCATGACATGGAGAATGAAAATTTTCTTTACGGCTGGGACAGCGCGTATGTAGTCAAACGGTTCCGAGATTAAGTTATCTTGTTTGAGATAAAAGCAAAGTTGCACATGGGGAATGGTTAGAAAAGGTATAAAAAAAAAAGCAAAGCACAGAGCATAATTGTAATGAGCCTTCAAGTGTCACTGTAAATTTGAATTATATTAACGATATGTATACACACAAATGGAAATAAAATCCACTAAATAAAAGAAGGTTCCAAATAGTAAAAGACAACTTTACGATGAACTGGCATACTTATAGTTGGTCCACTTCAGTTTGAAATAATCGCACAGGAAAATGATGTATCAGACGGCTATAATTTCATGATTCATGCAAGATATCAAAATGAGGACGTGTCGTTATTAATTGGTGCCCTCCCAGCCCCTTCCAACCACTTCTATTTTACTGTACAAAACAGAGAACTGAGAAGGCATGCCGCTTGCATACAAATTTAACCACATACTTACGTCATATATATCTTAATTATCATTATATATCCTAATTAAAGATCAATGTCATTTTTATTTTATATATCAACCATAAATATTCTCTATGTTATTTAAATTAAATAAGATTATTATAGATGATAAAACTTTAATTTCTTTTAAAATATGTAATATAATTATATATTTAAGACTCAAACTTAAAACTATAAATTAAGTTAAAATAATCTAGTACTTGTTGATTCACGTGTTAACTGGTTATATATCATGAAGATGTTCTGTTGTTGACGTGAAAAAATGATTTGTCGATGATGGTCACAAATTCGTTATTATCTTGTCCATGTTCCTATGACTAGCATAGTAGCATTGATGGGCTTGTCTTGGCGCGAGCCTGCGATTTCAGTATAACTAAGAGAGACCCCTACTTCAATATATTCCATTATTAATCAATGTCCGTGTACCAAAAAGTCTTAACTTGATTGGAAACAACATAAACCACCGAGGGACACAATGCTGAATTCACACGGAAAAGAAAATGCCAAAGAGCTAACTTCTAACACTTATGTTTTGTTCTTTTGGAGGATACCTCGTTGTATGATCAATTGTAAAACAGAGATGCAGATAGACCAACGAAATTTTCTTCAATATGACCGTGCGGTTTTCTGATAAACATCCATACAAGATAGGGTAAAAAAAAAAACTCAAATTGGGATTCATATTCGTTATTATAAGATTAATAACAATTATAGTATACATACTTAGATTTAATGACGCCTATATACTCATATTTACATCTTTATTTAGTATATATGAGTTTTACCTAAATAAAATATATTTAGCTTTTAGTGCTAGTAAAATAAGAAATGCTATTTTAATATATCAGAACTAAACGTGCCAAAAAAGAAAGAAATGTACCAAAACTAGCTATCAGAATTAGCTGTAAGATTTTAACCAAAACAAATTAAAAATCCATTATTAGAAGTTCAACATGTATTTAGTACAATAAATATTTAAAGATTTTCTCTAAAATATGAATTATAAAACACTCCCTCTAAATTGTCTTGTACATTATTTTTTTTACCCAAATGCACTTAATTAATCGATATTTTTTCGGGTCAATCAACAATACTCCTGTGAGTTCATGCAGTATATATATGGTTATCATGGCTTGGCAAGTTCATGCAGTAGACATATTAGAACATTGTATGCTCCTGTGTGTTTTTTGCGTTGAAAACGAGTAAATCCAGGTTCCTATGGCTTGGAGCGCGCATTTTCCTGCAATTTCGGCAACACGAAAATGTGACCCCTACTTCAATATTCCATTATTAATGTACGTATCACTGTTTTCATCACTGGATATGGGAGGAAACAGCGAAAGACACCTTGCTTAACCACAAGGATAAGAAATTGCCAAAGAGCTAACTTCTAACATGTATATTTCATTCTTTTGGGGCACACATGGTTAAATTATTATTCAATTTAAAATTTTATATACTCCCTTGCAAAAAGATATATGTAAGATATATATATATATATTGAAGTAGGGGAATATTGCATTCACAGAAATGACTCTATAATTAATGCGAGGTTTCATTTTATTAATGTGACCCCTACTACGTACCCCATTGTTCAGAGGTTCTTCGCTATGCGAAGGTATGAGGGAGGGATGTTGTACGCAGCCTTACCCTTGCATATGCAAAGAGGCTGTTTCCGGATTCGAACCCATGTCCAACAAGTCACCGAGGCACAACTTTACCGCCGCACCAGGGTTCGCCCTCTTTTTTTTTATGTAAGAGATGGACCAACGAAATAGTCTTCAGTATGTCCGTGCGGCTTCTAATAGAACACATGCAGAAACACAAAAATTTGTTGACTGTAAATCCGTGGTCCAATCTATATTCCCAAAAACGATTATAAAAGAGATTCTTATTCATTTTCCTTTCAAAATTATATGAAAAATATCTTAAAATTAATGGAACCTCTCATTTTATATCTATAATTTTGCACTCGCAGAAATGACTAAATAAATACATATTAAAGTTATATATAGCATAACTTTAAAAGTTTGAACCAATAAATTTCTCGCAGAAATGACGATTTTTGCCTTCAGGGATGGATCAGTAGTACGTATATGGGGAATTTAAAGAAGGAAAATATCATCCGGTAGAAAGAAAAAAGGATGGTCCAACTACCTTTATAACTATCAGAGGGTTTCACAGCAAGCACGTGGTGGGGAAGTTTTGCTTAGTATAGAGAGTTCATGGACGGATATGTTGCTTCATTTTGCGTCCAAGATCTAATCCCGTTAAATCTGGTAAACGTTACCATCCATTCATACTTCATATCATGCAGTTAAAAACTTTGGGGTAATTAAACAGCGAAAAGTTTATATATGACTGAAAAAAAAAGTCATTTACAGAAAAAAATAATTAAATTTAATAGTCATATATACATCGATATCCATTCATTAATCACAAATCATGATTAATAATTTTAAAATACTTATATGTTACATTCTAATTAAATGATAATGTAAAAGTATTAATGTATAACTATATATAACCTATTTTCTCAAATAATTTATATTAACTAATAATTTAAGTTATTTTGAAAAGTAAGAATAATTAATAAATATTTTTTAATCTTAATTAAATAATTGATATTAAAAAATAAACTTAATTTTTGTGAACAAGAGTATAATACTAATTTTTAATGTTAATTAACTATATATTTATATATATGGTCAATAAATAGTAGTTTTCGTGTTCATATTTATACATATCGAAGTTGTTCAGCGCATTCTTAACTAATATCTTATTATACCATTTCGTGGTGCAAACAATTAAGTTCATCTTTCATCCCGAATTCATTTATATATACTTATGTTTCTATACAATAATTTGGTGGCATACCGTTTTCAAGAAACTAAGAGTATCGAATGGAGGAGTGCATGGCACTGTTTCTAGAGCAGCTGGAAGAGAGTTAGAATGTGGCATTTGAATTTTCTTTTTTGACTGTGTTTACTAGTGTTTTGTTCTTTATTCTCTTGTATATATGCACCAACTTTATTATTTTTGTGACAGTGATGATACTGACCAGAAAAAGGTCTCCGGTGTGCTGTCACGAGTGTGTGTAACATCATTGGACAGAAAAAGCTTTTAAATTCTAAATAGACATGAAAGTGAGCGTGTGTCTGGCTGCCAATGGAAGTCATGATCACATTCTTTCATATGAACAAAAGGCACATCGATCCTTTTATATATTCCCTGTGAAAAAAGAGGTTTGTGAAATGAAAAAGTATATTCATCAGTCTCATCCATTCCAGATTCCAGAAATCCTTAGTTTAAGAGATAAATTTTGTATTCCTTTTGAGAGAAAGATCGAGAATCGTGCTATCAACACACTTTTGGTGAGAATTGAGAGATAACTATCTAAGAAATTTGAGACTTTTTTTAGCCTATTGCATGTAAGGAGAGTCAAATATTGTAATTCTATTTTCACAATGGAAATTTTTTACTGGACTATAGGTCTTGTGGGTTTTCCTTATCGCATTTAAAAAAAATTCCATGCAAAAATTATTGATGTTATTTTTCTAGTCTCTATAATTCTTTTTGCTTTCGAATAGTGCTATTTTGCATTTATCAAAGGAGAGAAATAGATCAAGTTTGAGGGAATTGTCATTTATAATGGAGATATATGTTCAAACTAAATGATAATTATTCCTATAGGAAGCCAATGATGGAAGATTATCTCTTTATTGCAAGAATTTATATATAGGAGCCAATCATCAATCAAGCCTGAAGAAAACACTAACAAAGATCATGAGCTTTTCTCAATCTCAATTTATATATATGATCGAATTTTAGTTGTCGCTTTTAGCAACGTACTTAGCATGAATTCTGTTACAGCTAAACTATAGTTTGCTAAATGAAGAGGATAAGACAGAGAGAAATGTCTTTCAAAGGAAAAGAAAGCAATGTGAGATCACGATGAAGATCCAAGATCTCGCACCAAAGGTCCAAGTAACCTTCTTAAGGTGGGGGAGTTTGGAAGATCACAAATTCACAATTAAAGGTTTTGCTATGATTCGAAGATATCCCATAAAGTCTCTTTAAAATGTCTTTCAATGGGTCTCATAGAGGAATTGAACATTTGACTTCTGACTTGACTTTGTGTTATTAGCATAAAGTTCTAATCAATTTAACTAATAGGTTAATTATGTTATAAAATAATTAATGTCGTTATATATAACAATAAAATTTCTAATATATATTTAATGCATATATAAATTCAAATAATAAATTTTGTAATAATTAATTTTTTTACATATAAATTATAAATAAAAATTATAAGTTTTATAAAAATTTATATATGTAAGCAAATTAATTATTATATCAAAATTTATTATCTAAATCTACATGTGCATTAAATATATATTTGAAATTTATTGTTATATACAACGTCATTAATTATTTTATAATATAATTAGTCTATTAATTCAAAAAATTAGAACGTCTTGTTAATAACGTGAAAATCACATATTCAATTTCTACATGGGCCAATGATAATTCATAAATCTCATACGAATCATTTTTATGAAAAGACAAAAATGGAATTTTAGTGTTTTGCTGGACGTACCAGCAATTGTGGTGGGTGCGAGTAGAAGCAAGAGCTAGCCACCAACGGTCCAAATTCATACATACCCCACTCAAAAACCCAGTAGGGATTATTGCTTCCTACACCTCCATGTTGTTTTATGTATCCTTTCCAAAATGTTTTTTTACTTTTTGGATTGATCATTCCAAAAGCTAAAATTTGTAGTCAATCTAGAAGCCAAAAAAAAAAGGAATGCAGAAAGCAACTTAGAGGTGTAAGAAACAATGGCTCCAACATCTTACACTTCTAAGTTGTTTCCTACACTCCCAGTTATTGTTTCTTGTATTCACATTGTATTCCGATAAAAAAGTAATCTAAAATGCAGTTTTACACTACAGATTGGATTTTTCATAATACAATAGGACGCAGGAAGTAATAATTAGATGTGAAGGAAGTTTTAGCCTTAATCCACCAGTACATTTACAAGAAAAAAACATGTTTAACCTGTGGACAAAATAACAATAACATGTCGAGAAGAAAAAGAGTGTGGTAAATAGTCAAGGACTACACCACGAAATATTAAACGCCACAATATAACACCAAAGTAAATACGTCAGAATAAAATGAGAAAAAGTTTGTGTATTAATATTTTGGTTGCGTAATGCCTCTCTTATACTGATTGATTTTTTTTTTTTGACGGACTTATACTGATTGATATACATAGGAAAGCTTGATGAATGTTCTCTTAATAGAATTTTAAGATAGAAACAATTTATAGTACTTTTTTTTGTGTACAAAATCTATTTTGTACTTCTTTACATGTAAGTATTAAATATGAGATTCAGTTGTACTTTTGATTCTTTTTATTTATTATAATTAATGTATGTAATCAAGCATCTAACCATAAAAACTAAAAACGCACCAATGAGGAAAGAGTTAATCAACAAGATATCAAATTGTAAACCATAAGTTTAAAAAAAATGGGCATGCAAGATTTTTACAGTAATCATGTAAGAACCCAAAAAGGTTGGAAAAAGGTGGACTTTTTTTCATGTTTAACACTAATACAAATAGGACTTATGCGAAGGAATAAGAGAATTTACAAGCAAGTTATGAACTTTTCCAATTCAACTTTTTATTGATTAGATAATTTATAAGGATCATGGACATGATGTCACAACTATATCCACTATAATAGTAAAATTTATTTTAGAAACTGGAGTTTATATTGATATGATAAATTTATATTCTCAGTAGGTATCTAGCAAACAATAAATTAACAATTCGAATCCTATAAAAAAATGTGACAATTAAACATTCCATTCACAAATCATCAAAGCTAGGAGGAAGATTAATATGCAAGCAAGAATAAAAGTTTAACAATGAAATTCTCAATAATAGTCATTACAGCAAAGACTAGTTCCTTTAGGATGTGCATGTCTTTTTTAATCCAAGACCACATAAATCCTAGCACTCAATATCAATCTTTTACAATTTTTTCAAGCCTTTGGGATTGTTCAGTGAAGATAATTTCCGTTTCAATTTCAACTTGTTAAGGGTACCAAGAGCAACTATGGAATTTAGCTAGACAAATATTTACTTGCTTGCTAGGTGACTACATTTTTATTTACTTGCTTGATAGGTTAATTATTTTGAGGCTAACATGTATTTTTTGTTCCTATAAAATATTTAAAGTTTATTTTTAGTCCATACAAAATTTCTTGTTGTATTTATCATCCTCCCAAAATTAAAATGTGAATTTTTTTTTCAGAATTAGGTTTAAACAACTCCAAACTTACGTGACTTTTTTTTTAAATATAATTTTTTGGGATTAAAAATGGTCACTAATTGCAAAAAGAATGCAAGAATACAACTTGTGATAGCTACAAATTGCCACAAATTATAGAAAAAAGATGAAAAAAAATCAATCATAACCACCACACCTCAAATCACCATCACCACCACACCTTGAATCAAAATAGCCACCACCTCCGACCCTCAAATTTGTAACCCCCAAATCCCCTAGGCCTCAAGTATGAAATCTCCAACCCCCAAATCAAAAACCTGAATCGCAGAGATGAGAGATGCTTTAAATCATTGCGAGAAAAATTACACCATTGTACGTGATAAAGAGAGTAAAACGCAAGTGTTGGTTAATTTTCTGGTGAAGGTTGATTGGAACACAAAGTGATTGTGACGAAACTTCAACAAGGTCATTGTCAAAGTCGTGATTTGTGTTTTGAGGAGAGGGAGAAGAGCACATTCTATTAAGCATCAATTGCACAAGTTTTGGAAATACTTCTTGCATCATGTTATGTGTTGTCTTATTTGTGATGGTATACATATTGACCTCTTTCACCGATTCATTTTCGCGATGTCTCCTTTTCTTAGAAGAGAAAGGGCACATAGATTAGAGGTAGGGGAAGGGGATTTAGAGCTTGAATCATGATTTGGGGGGACAATGTTAGAATTTTAACACTTGCCAACATTTGGTTGGCTACTAAATAATTTTATGTGCATAGTCATCATACGTCAAGGTTCAGATATAACCAAACCTAGTTACAAACAAAAAAAGTCACATATTTTGATTTTGCGATAACAAAAAAAATTGTAGGAACTAAAACAAATATTGGGTATTTGACAGAAATGAAAAACATATTCTAGTCTTATTTTGACTTCTTGAAATATTATATTTGATCATTTTTTATAAGAAATAAGTGATAGTGTAAAAAACATTATCACTTGTTTCTTATATAAAGAACATAAGGTAATATTACATTATTTAACACAAGTTAATGAAACTTAAAGTCGTTGTCCCACACACAATTATATGTTTAACAAAAAAAGTCTCATTTCTCTATACTCAACACAAAAAACCACATTCCCCCATCCACAAGTTTGATGGCACATGACCAAAGCTCAATCATCCACCATGAGTTACAAACTGGTGGTTAAAGATGTTTGTGGATTGGGTTGAGTTTGACTAAACTCATTATTCAATTTTCTCAAATTTTTATTAGTTTGAACGGGTCAAGTTTAAGAGTTTTTTTCAAACGTATCCAATTCAACCCAACCCTCTGAATATTCTTTTTTATTTTGTAAAAATTAACATTTTTAAGAATAATAATTAATTTTTCCCTAAACTTTATAAGTATATAATGACTAAATGTACTTAAAAGAGGACGAGGGCGAGGACGAGGGCGGCCGGCTAAAATTCCGGTGCCACCGTCAACAACTACTCAAAAATCACCACCGAAATTGAACCCGGAACCTAGCAATGCTAGTCATGAAGTTACTGTTGAAGACTATGTGAGCTCTGAGGATGATGAATCTGAAGAAACCCCAATTCCTTCAGCTAACCTACCGAACTGCAATGTACCAGAGAAACCTAAAGAGGAGACGAACGGAAATAAGGTACCAAGAAAGCTATGGACTGATGTAATTAGTGGAAATCGTAAGCCTGAGAATGGGATGGCTCTTGAGTTTTTTGCTTCAAAGATTGTGGAAGGAAAGCCGATTGCTGAAATTGAACCTGAAGACATCATTGGTGAGCTTAAATATTGGGAATCTGCTTTGATTATGTATGTCATAGGGAGAGATCTTAGTATGAATTCTGTTAAGCAATTCATGGAAAAGAATTGGAGTTTTGTGAAATTGCCAGATCTGTTCTATAATGATGAAGGATACTTCATTATGCGTTTCCAGTCTTCCCAGGACAAGGATGAAATTTTATCGAAGGGTCCTTACACAATTATGAACATGACTATGCTCCTTAGAGATTGGTCCCCTGAGTTTAATCTAAAGAGAGACATGCTGAGAACAATCCCTATCTGGATTAAGCTTCCTCAATTACCTTTATACCTTTGGGGTGCAAAAACCATGGGGAAAATTGGTAGTATACTGGGAAAACCGATAGTTACAGATGAATGCAAAGCTCAAAGGCTGAGAATCTCTTATGCTAGAATGTTAGTGGAGATTGATATCACCCAAGAAATGCCAAAGGAAGTCACTATTGCTGATAATGAAGGGCATGAGTTAATTCAAGCTGTGGAGTATGAATGGAAACCGAAGTACTGTGGAAAGTGTAAAAAGTTTGGACATGTGTGTGAAAAACCTAAAGTCAGAAAAGAGAAAGTTTGGGTACCAAAACCTACTCTGAAAAGTAATGAGCAAGAGGAAAGGGGGCCTAGCAATAAGGAGACACAGATGATCAACACTACTAATACTGAGGACCTGGTTTCAGAGTGGACTACAGTACAGAAGGCAGGAAAAAAGACAGTTACTGATACAGGTACAATGCAGAAAGCTGGAAAGAAGATAATTACTGATACAGGTACCTCTGAATTGAATTGCTCTAATGGATTTGGCCTGCTAGGAGTTGTGAATGACTCTCTAGTAGTGCAGGAGAAAGTGCCATGATGATTTCTTGGAACATTAGGGGACTAAATAAGGTTGGTAAGACGATAGAGATCAGTTCCCGTCTCAAGAGTCTCAACCCCACTATTATTGTTCTTCTTGAAACTCGAGTAAGAAAGAATAAAGCTCTTACTGTTAGAAATAAACTCAATCTGAATATGAAGTATCTGGATAACTATGATAAGCATGAAAATGGGAGAATCTGGTTTATTTGGGATGATAGCAAAGTTATGATCAAGCACATTTGTAGTACTTCTCAGCTGATTCACTGTGGTGTCTATAATCCCAATGGTGATTTCTTGCATTGGTGCACGGCTATTTATGCTCTTAATCACTTAGATGATAGAAGGAAGCTTTGGAAAGATATCGAAGATCTCAGAGTTCAGCAGGCTGATCCTTGGTGTCTTTTGGGCGATTTCAACAATGTTCTAAAGGCTGAAGATAGAATTGGTGGCAGAGATGTAATTGAGTCTGAATATGTTGATCTGAGAGAGATGATGTCTAGAGTTGGTTTGTATGAAATGGATACTTGTGGAGATTTCTTTACTTGGACCAACAAACAAGCTGATAATACCATATACTCTAGGATTGACAGATTTTTGGGTAATCTCAATTGGCTGCAAATGCATATTGATTCCACTTTAAAAATTTTGGCTCCTAGTGTTTCAGACCATGCCCTTATGTTTCTCAGTTGTAAAGATCAAAGTAGCAGGCTCAGGGGTAGATTTAAGTACAGAAACAGTCTGGCTAGGTTGAATGGTTTCCATGATGAAGTTAAGAAGAATTGGAACTTGGGTGTACATGGTAATCCTATGTATAAACTTTGGACTAAGCTCAGTAGACTTCAATCTGTTCTGAAAAACCTCAGCAGTCCTCTAAATGGCCTAAGGGAGAAAATTGATGAAGCTAGAAGAAACTTGCAGCAAGCTCATGAAGATCTATGCAGAGATAGATTCAATGTGGATAACATTAACAGGGTAAAGGACAGGACTTCTGAGCTTCTTCAACTCAATGAGTTGGAGGACAATGATTTGAGACAAAAGGCTAAGATTAATTGGATTCGTCAGGGGGATGGTAATAACAGCTACTTTCATGCTACTATCAAAGGTAGATATAAGCATAATGCTATCAGATCTCTGATTAAAGAGGATGGGAGCTGCATAACTTCTCATGAGGATATCGAGGAAGAAGTTTTAAAGTTCTACAGTGCTCTTTTGGGTTCTAGTGAGAGCAATCTGGCTGGTCTGAACATTCCTGCCATTAGGAATGGCAATACTCTAAATCAATTTCAAAGAGATATGCTCATTGGCCCTGTTTCGAATGCTGAGATTGATACAACTATAAAAGGTATGGATGTGAATAAAACTCCAGGAATTGATGGCTATGGTGTGGGTTTTTTCAAAGATGCTTGGAGCATAGTTGGTAGTGATGTGAGAGAAGCTATCCTAGACTTTTTCCTTCGTAATAGGCTTCATAAAGGTTTCAATAGTTCTGTGGTGGCTCTTATTCCCAAGCATAAGGAAGCTAAGATGATAAAAGATTTTTAGGCCTATTTCTTGTTGTTCTACTGTTTACAAGATTATTTCTAAAGTGTTAACTAATAGATTTGAGCAAAGTTATTGACCCTTTAGTGGGAAAGAATCACGCTGCCTTGTTCCCGGGCAGCAACTTCATGATCATGTTCTGCTGGCTTTTGAGCTTCTTAGGGGCTATGAGAGGAAACATGGTACTCCTAAATGTATGTTGCAGATTGATATTCAAAAGGCGTATGATACGGTGCATTGGGATGCTTTGGAGCATATATTGAGAGAACTTGGTTTTCCTGATCAGTTTATCAAGTGGATCATGATCACAGTCAGATCTGTCACCTATGTCTTTAATATCAATGGCAGGTTCACTAGAAGATTAGAGGCTAGGAGAGGAATTAGACAAGGGGATCCTATCTCCCCCTTGCTGTTCATCCTGGTTATGGAGTATCTCAACAGAATTCTAAGCCAACTGGATAAAATTCCTAACTTTAATTATCATTCTAAATGTGAGAAGATGAAGATAACTAATTTGTGTTTTGCGGATGACCTTCTCCTTTTTTCCAGGGGTGATATCGGTTCAGTGCAGATTATGCTTGACAAGTTCAACACTTTCCTCCATTCTATGGGCCTTCATGTGAATCCTTCAAAGTGCAACATATACTGCGGATCTGTTGATATTAATGTCAAAGAGCAATTATTGTTGATTTCTGGTTTTAAAGAAGGAAAAATGCCCTTTAGGTATCTTGGTATTCCTTTATCCAGCAAGAAACTCAACATAAAGCATTATCAAGTTCTTATAGATAAAATTGTTGGTCGGATTACTCATTGGAGTGCTGGTCTTCTCTCTTATGCTGGTAGAGTGCAACTTATTCAAAGTGTCATCTTTGCTATAATCAATTTTTGGATGCAATGTCTGCCCCTGCCAAAATTTGTGATCATGAGAATAAATGCTATTTGTAGGAGTTTTCTGTGGATAGGTAATAGCAACATTTCTAGGAAGTCTCCAATTGCTTGGGAAAAAGTCTGCAGTCCGAAGATTAATGGTGGTTTGAACATCATCAACTTAGCTATATGGAATAAAATCAGTATCCTGAAATTACTTTGGAATGTCTGTAATAAATCTGATAATCTTTGGATTAAATGGTTGCACACGTACTATATTCGAGGTCAATCAATTTGGAGCATGGTTTTGAAGAAGAGTCACTCTTGGATTATGAGCAGCATGATGAAGTTGAGGCCCCTGTTGCTGCAATACCAGTCCAGAATGCAGGATGTTTTTAAAATGAAAAAAATTTATTTGGCTCTGTTTGAGGAAAGTGAGAAAATGAGTTGGAGGACTCTAATGTGCAACAATCTGGCCAGACCGCGGGCTCTTTTTTGTTTGTGGCAGGCGTGTCACTTCAGGCTTGCTAGCAAAGATCGCCTGATAAAATTTGGTTTGAATGTTGATGCTAACTGTGCTTTTTGTTCCTCTATGGAATCCCATGAACATCTCTTTTTTGGTTGTATTGAGTTGAAGACTATTTGGACTGCGGTTCTTAATTGGTTGCAGATAATTCATATGCCAAGTACTTGGTCAGAAGAATTGAATTGGATTACTAGGAAGTGTAAAGGAAAGGGATGGCGTGCTATGTTACTCAAATGTGCTTTTACTGAAACAATATATCATATTTGGGCTTATAGAAACCATAGG